>NW_022604349.1:0-300000 GCF_008692095.1 Etheostoma spectabile
GGGCCACTTTGCTTGGACTTGGGGGGTAAGGCTCTGATCATGCTCCCCAAGGTTTCTGTTGAAACGCTCTGTGATCCCGTTACCCATCGGGTGGTAAGGGTGTAGGGGTGATTTCTTTATCCAGCCATGTCCAACAGCTCCTTTATGAGTTTGCTTCGAAATTAGCACCCTGATCAGAATGCCACACGCTTTGGAAAGCCATATATGCAGAAAATATCATTCCATAAGCGGGAGCAAACTTGTTTTGCTGACTGGTTTTTACAAGGAAAAGCAAATGCCATCTTGGTGAAATGATCGTTGCTACGAGGACATCTACAGACTTGTTGTCTCCCTGCTCTGCTGTCCAGAAATCAATGCAGATCAATTCATGGGCTCTGTGGTGTGAATGTCTCCCGAGGAGCGCGAGCATGAGGCTCCGGCGTCTTACCAAC
Source organism: Etheostoma spectabile (assembly GCF_008692095.1). Classification (NCBI taxonomy): domain Eukaryota; kingdom Metazoa; phylum Chordata; class Actinopteri; order Perciformes; family Percidae; genus Etheostoma; species Etheostoma spectabile. Next base: position 432 of record NW_022604349.1, read on the forward strand.
AATAACAACGCTGACAGTTTCTGACATAATGCACAATGTCATGTGTCATGCCTGTCCAAAAACAACCTGTGTGGCCAATGAGAGTGTACGTGAACGTCCTTGGTGACCTGCGGCATCGTGTATACCATCTAGCACTGTTGTTTCATTGCTATCTGGTACGATGAACTGGTAGAGCTTGTTGTATGTTGTTGATCTCTTTTCACTTTAAAAAGCAGTCCATCTCGCAGTGTGAGTTTGTTCCATGTTTGAGCAACTTGATTACATACGAGGCTCCTTCGCCGCTCAAGTTTGTTAGGTCTCTTGTGTCTCTGGACATAGTGAACCACTCTACTCACTGTGCTGTCCTGCTCCTGCATAGTCAGAAGGTCTTTTAGGCAGAGCAGTGGCACAATCCTCTGTACCCAGATGAGGGATGACTCCAGTCCCATCACACGGCTCGTCCCACCAGAGCAATGAGCATCAAAGAGGGCGGAGATTTCTTGAGACGCTAACTCGCCCTGGGGAAGGCCGGTGGGAGTGATCAGAGCTTGGTTCAACATCTGTGCTTACAAGTTGACAGTTATTGAGTATCTGAAAGCATCTTGAACTGTTCATCCATCACACCATTCATTTGGTTTAACAAAGCATGGTACGGCTCTGTCACAGGCGATGACTGACAGTGGACTGGACACAAGGGTTCCCTGCTGAGTGCATCAGCCACACATTCTTAGCTCCTGGCACATACTTCAGATCGAAACTGTAGGATGCTAGTTTTGCTACCCAACGCTGTTCACATGCATCAAGTCTTGGTTTGGTGAGTATGTATGTGAGCGGGTTGTTGTCAGTCCAAGCGGTAAAGTGACGACTTTTCAACCAGTAATGGAATTTGTCACATACGCCCTTTTAAGGCTTAAAAACTCGAGCCTGTGCGCGGGGTAGTTCATCTGAGAGCGTGAAAGTGTCTTGCTCGCAAAAGCCACTGGCCTTGCCGTTGCTGCCTCTAGGAATCTGTGAGAGTACTGCTCCCAACCCATCAAAGGACGCACCACAGCAAATGAAATGGTCATCGAGTCAGGGTGAGCTAACGTCACACTCGTGAGCAAAGTCATGTTTTAGAGTCTCAAATGCACAGTTGCATTCCTCAGTCAGTCTGATTGTGTGAGCTTAACATGTAAAACTTCTTTTTAGGATGTCTTCCTCTCTTTTGGAGCACTGGTGTGTCTGGCGGGAGATGAGCTTGAAGAGGGGTTGGCCTTAGCTGAACTTTTTCAATGAAAAGTTGGTAATACAAGACCATCCTAAAATGATCTGATTTTCTTAGGACAAGGGTGATGCCATCGGAGTCCATCAAATCAGACACCTGCACATCAGAGATGGCCTGAACTTCTCTGGGTCAGTGCAAACTCCGTTCACATACGATGTGGCCAGAATTTCACAGACCTTCTCAGGAAGTACATTTCTTTGAGCGAGAGCTTCAGATTGTGAGTTTCATCGAGAAAACACCATCTCAGGGTCAAGAGCGACGCTGCTCTGTAGGAGCGAAGCCAAAAGATCGTCAAGGTAACACAACAAACTGGTGAAGTTTTTGTCCCCGAGATCGACATCATCATCCGCATGAACGGAGGGGACTGTTTGTGAGACCTTGAGGCATGCGATTGTATTCGTGGAGTCCGAATGGAGACGAGAATGCTGTATACTTTTTGTCATCCTCATGGAGTGGCACGTTGTAAAAGCCAGATGTCAGGTCCATAGTGGAGAAGAAAGCATTTCACCTAGGGCGGCAAGGGCGTCTGACTGGTGCGGTAAAGGATGAGCATCTTTTATCTCCTGGCGTTGAGCCATCTGAAATCATTACAGATCCTGGGGTCGCCATTCTTCTTCCACACAAGTACTAGAGGAGAGGCATACTCACTGGTAGACTTCTAATTATGCCACTCTCCTCCATGTCATTCAGGGCTGTCCGCAGCTTCTCATAGTGACTTGGTGGTACCATGCGGTAAGGGAGACGAAACGGCTTATCATCCACCAGACGAATCCTATGTACAAAATCTTTGGCCATACCACAATCCATCTTGTTCCTTGAGAATATGGACTGGTGTGCTGTGATGATGTGAGGAGTTTGTTCTTCCACTCAAGAGACACTTCACATGCACTTACGTCCAAATCGGTCAATCCCAGGTCCCTCAGAATGTCGGTCATCTCTTTCTCTGACTTAAGAGGTTGTACCGGGATGTGACAGGACTGGGAAGTCGATTGTACGTTACACTGGACACTTTCAACATCTTGGAAATCCTCTACTGCAACACACGGAGAAACATCAGCGATTTTTGCATTCCTTCTCAGTGTCACAGGGCGATTGGTGGGGTGACTAGTTTAACTGGGACTAAGCCATCACCAAATAGTGGTGCGATGACTCGGCCAACCAAGAGCTGTTTGGGCCTGGAGTTAGACTGAGTGGGCTCTATGACTACAGTACTACCCACAGACACTATGGCCTTGCTAGGGAGTTTACCCCAAACTAGATATTCACTCTGTGGCTGCAACGTTACACTGCCTGTAAGTTTGGCTGTACCCACTTTTTCAGGCGCAATATCACCCTTCCATCTCACTGTGTTAGAAAGCAACGACAAAAACTGGAAGGACTCATCCACCCCATCTCCGCTTGGCATGGTCATCAACTTCCAGTAGCCGACGGTGGTCCTCAGTAGGGCCAACAGGGACTTGATTGCATTGCTGCCAAGAATCAGTTGTTCTGTCTGGCCTGGCACAACCAAAACAGGAATCATCATTTTACATCCATAAACAGAGACTGTGACATCATATATCCCTGTGGGGGTGACTTGGTGACCACCACATCCGACAACGACAACTTGATCTGCAGAGGTCTTTATCAGGTTAGGATTGGCTTTTAACAGGTCAGCTTCAACTGCTTTGCTTATGGTGCATGCCATAGACCCGCTGTCAATCAGTGCTTTCAGTGTTGGGCCATTTTCAGTGGACACAGAGGTATAGAACAGACTGTCAGTCATGGGAACGTGCTGCAAGCATTGAAAAATAACAGTCTTATCAGAAGGGGCAATACTTTTATGTACTTCATACACAGACTCGTAATCTTCAGTATCACAAATGGGAGGCTGACTAATTAGATCTGCACTGTCCTCCCTTCGCGCAGATCTGTTAGTTTCCCTGATTAGATGGCGGTAGAGTAACCGTGACACTGGACAGTTGCGTCGGGAATGACCAGGTGACAGGCACTGAAAACAGAGGCGATGCTCACGGCAGTGGACTAGGGCAGAGTGAGCTCCATCGTTACAGACAGCACAGGGTAAAGCGTCCAAGCCTTCGATTCTCGGAAGCCTGGAGTTGCGTCGGCTTGAGTTAGGCTGCCGTACGCTTGAACTGCGCATCAAAACTTTCTCCAGCATGTCAATCACTTTCTCCAGATTAGCTTGGTCTGAAGAACCACATTGCTGTGATCCAGAGTCATGGCAAGCGACAGAAGCTGTATTAACATCAACTTTGTAAGCATTTACTTTATCCGTCCTGCCACAACACGTTGAGCTAGCAGGTCTGAAGCTGGACTCTGATTTATGGGCGTTTAACACAGCTTGCACTTCATGGGCTGACCACTTGTCAATGGACTTGGATCGGAAGGTCAAGGCCAGATCTTACTGGGACAATGGCGGATGAACATATGGGCAACCTCTGTCCCTGGGTTGTCAAACGATTTGCCTTGCTCCCTTAGACATTCAGAGGCTACATCTGCTGCTTGTTCAGCCTCAACCAGTAATCGTAAGGCTCTTCATTCTCAGTAGGCAAAGTGGTGTAAAAGTCAGAGAGGGGAACTGGTGAGTACTGACTGCAACTGAAATGCTTGCGTAGCAGACTGTAAATAGCATTGGGGCTTATTTGGATGTTAGACTCACTGTTTCTAATCCAAAATTTGACTACGTCCTTTGCTCTACCCCGCAGGTGAACAAGCATCTCCTCAACATGTTCGTCAGCATTCATGTTTCCCTTCTTAACGAAAGTCCTCATAAAATCTTCCCACTCCTCGATGTCAACTGAGTCAGATGCGTCCCCTCTGAAGGAAGGAGGCTCTTTGACGTTTCTGTGTGTGACCAAATGAGTCTGGGATATGTCCACAGCGTTGGAAGGTCGAGTCAGCGTGTTACTGTCAGTATGCAGATTGCTGTGTGTGTCTGACCCAGGCTAGATGGGTTAAGGCGAGACATAATACTGTCTGCAATTTGTTCTCCAATCATTTGGGCAATTGAGCCAACTCGATCTAATAAGTCAGGGGCAACATGGTCAGTGTGTGGTGTTGAACTAGTGACTGGTTGCCTATGTGGGTTACGTACATCAGTAATGTCAGGGGGACCAGTCGAAAAATCAACCCTATTTACACTTAATGCAGCGTTACTGTTAATAACAGGACTATCCAGAAAGGAAGCAGGTATCTGCATTACACCCCTCCCCCTACCAACAGAAACTAGAGTACGAGCTGGCGAATCAAGTGTAGTATCACTCATTATGACTACAGGCTAACAAGAGCAAAAGCAGAATAAACTGACCCAAAATAAAAACAAAACTAGAGCAGAGCTAGAGTCCGTTCCAACGTGTAAAGGATAACGCTGAGAGATGTCCTTCACGAGACCACAGTCCACGATGTCCAAACGTAGCCACCGCGGTCCGTCGACGGCAGGCAGACGTCCACTCACTTAACGGCAGTCACGGCACCATGTGACGGTTTGTGGGACTACTCTAATGGTCCTCTACAGCCAGTCTCGCTGAGTTGTGTATGTGAGGCTGCGTCTGCGTCTGCACATGGGAAAATAAAGTGAAATCAGGGCGAGCACGTCGACACCACGGAGACAAACCCACAGCAGTTATCAGAAGTTCTGCTCATTTATTCTTAAATGTCTGTGATCGTATAGTGGATTTGTTTACAAGAATTATAACAAAAATGGTTTCACAGTAATCTAAAATTAAATAAAATCCTAAACTCCCAAAAGGCATTATATTAAATACAAATACAGTATATTAACAATAGGCTACAGTCTCTCAACATTAGAATGCAGTGCCTACATTAACATTACATATTATACATAAAAATCAACAACAAATTCAATAACCGTTACCTGCACATGGGAAAATAAAGTGAAATCAGGGCGAGCACGTCGACACCACGGAGACAAACCCTACACACACACACACACATTGAGTTAGCCAGAAGCAATGTAGAGTTAGCTAATTAACATTTGGCTCTAAATTCAAAACGAATGCTTCAAACGACGCCAAACTAACGGCATTGAGCACTAAAGTACAATACAAAAATAATACAATAAAATTAAACATTGTGTAGTGGCTTTAAAACGTTTTGGGCTAATATTGTCTCTGCAGCGTGTAACATGCAACTTACCACAGCAGTTATCAGAAGTTCTGCTGTGGATTACCATAATTCCCTATCTTTAACCCTGCGGCGCATTGAGAAAGTGACACCAGCAGATGGCGCTCTTCCCATATATGCAGGAATTTACAACCTATTTACAACCCGTTACATAGGCACAATTTTACAGTGTTTCCTTCTTTCCCCCACAATACATTGCATGACGTCACGTTGGGAGAAACCAGAGCAGCCTTCGTTGTATTTACCACTGGTCTGGCCTGATGTGGCTTCTGGTCTTTTAAATTAACAGTCTATGGTCTCGACGAGTCCAGGTGACTTTATTATATCTATACTAATATTGGAGGGAAAGTAAAGCACAGCTTAGACGGGGATGTTGTTTGGCTTTTCACAAGTTTAAACCGCTAGCTAATGCTACGCCGCCGGACGTTAGCACAACAGCGTTAGCCTAGCCTGCAAGGTAAATATTACGACTGCCTTTGGTGTTGCCTACGTCCATGTTGTCAACATCCTACATGTGGCATTAGTGCACCTTTTGTACCATAACTGTATTTAACGGAATAGTAAGCTTCGCTCCTACGAGATGGTTGGTTACGTTACACACAAAGCTAAGTGGCTATAGTTAGCCTGTACGGATGCTAGCGGATATAGCTAACGTTGCGTAGCCAGCCACCAACTTTGGCAGTAGAGTTTCGGTAAGCTAACCACGAGAGCGTTGTCGCCCACAATCAACCTGCAGTGATGTTTGAAATGGACACGCATATCGTTTCTTTTCCCGGAGATCCTGGACATTATTTTCATTCATGACGTCACGTTAAATAAAGAGTAGCCCGAGTGTGCGCTGTCTGGAGGGACGTGTCCTACCACGAGTCAGCCTGGAGGGACGCGTCCTACCACGATTCGGCCTGGAGGGACGCGTCCTACCACACAGCGGCCTGAAGGGACGCGTCCTACCAAGAGTGTGGAAGCCGAGCTCCATCTGCGGCGAGCAGTCTGCAGACCGGGGGAATAAAGTTCAGATTCTCAGTTTAGAGTCTGAGCTCCGTGATTCATCCAAAGCCTGGACTGGTGTGGATGTTTCAACCTCACAGACAACGGACTCGGACAAGCTTTAAAAAACTTTTGAAGGATGCAAAGCTGTACAAATACTTGTATCGTTGAGTATACTGTGAACATGTTTTATGGAGTTCTCAGTTAATCGTAATCTGTAAGATATTGATTTTGCTCCATCCTGCTCCTTCCTTAAAAACTTCCATATGGATTATTTTAAAGTGATTTTTTTCTCAAATAAAAAAAACATATGTTAAATTTAATTCTTTCCATTGTTGTTTAACCAAACTTTAATGTTTTGGGGGGGACCATGATCCGGTCTGAAATGTCAAACGGATTTAGGCATCGTCAGATCAGCTGATCGCGGGGCGAGCTTCCCGACCGGAGGTTTTGTCCCTTACAGCACCCGCTCTCCACCGCAGCTTCGCCGCCACACACACGCACCGGCCAAACAGCAACGCGTTTTCACCGGCGGAAGATGTAAACGCTTAGAAAAAACACTCTGGGATGCCTTCTATTCCTATATCTAGATAAGTGTACCAGTACTTATCTGAACTAACGACATGATCCCTGTCACTAGATCAAAAGAATGTTGACGTTCACTCGCTGCTATTCACTGACAGTAAAAGTAAAGTCATTGTATGCACTGCTGCGTTGCTAAATAAAGGAGATAAATGATGGAGACTTCCCCACAGTCTTGACAATTCCTCATTTGCCCTCTCACGTCTGTCAGGTTGGTAATTATTCGGCTGCTGGCCTTTCTCCTCTTCCTCATCCCATTCAGTCTCCGTAGTTCTAGTGCCAAGCTGAGACTTAACTCCTCCTGTGACGTCATCGCTGAATTGACTCCATAAACCCGCGAATACCAAAATGACCAAAAACTCTCTTTTAAAACTATATGGAGACATTTTTAAAAATGATATACATATCTTGAGTGCTTTTTGTACCCAATAATCAACAGTGGTGGTTAACTTACAACATGGGCTTTAAGACCCACTTTTTCAAATTAGCATTTAATTCTGACTAGGGCAATACTGTCTCTTAGGTTTCCTCCTTCTGTCTGCTCCTTCCTGTGCATTTCTGGAAGGCTTTTAATGTCAGGCAGCACTGCACCACTACAGCACTTTTAATTGTATCTGTATGTTGTGTGTGTGTTATGTATTGTTTTATGGCTTTTTTGTAAAGCACTTTAGGTACCTTTCAACATTTGTAAAGGGCTATACAAATAAACTTGATTGATTGATTGAAAAGAAAAAAATACAAAACATATGTAGACCGTGGAGCATGAAAACTATACTCTGATGAATATAGCATTAATGACTTCTTTGTTTTTGTTCTACCAGTCTGTAATGGTCAATATCATCTCTGCTATGGTGTGCTGGGTATGCAGCATCAGAGCTGGTGGTTTTAATAAAAGCTATAAAAATCATGTTCCACCTGAAGCTAGATAAAAATGTACTGGATTTTGGTGAAATGTGAAATGTTCTATGGTTAAAGCATTGTCATGAGAACTATCAATTTCATAAAGTCAAATTTTGACAATTTGCATCTCCATGGCCAGTCTGAGTCACCATAATCATAGGTTATCTCCTCTCCTGGATTTATGTCTCCAACTGCGAACAAGCAGAGATGGGGCTTCCCTTGCACAGCGAGGTACTTCATCTTGGCATAGGGTTTATATGGTCGTCATTTACAAGTCTGCCAAACAATCCATCCTTTTTTGCTGCATCAACACTACAAACACACAAGTTACATTTTCTAAACAATCAGTTTTTATACTAATGCAATGTAAATTAACCTGAAGGGAGAAAAAGAGTCCTATAATTCTGATTAGATTAACCAGTGACATATACTTACCACCACAGTTTTCCATCAAAACGAAACTCAAACATGAACACTTTAAGGTGATCATGGTATGTTCTCTGTCTCCTCTCACATTCTTGTTTAGATATCAGCTCACCTCTGTATTCCAACAGAAAGTCTCCCTTTTAAAGGGAACAGAGGTGAAGATGCCACGACCTAATTCATCAAAGACAAAACAACAAATGAGTGGCAAAAAAGTGATATGTATTAAAGTTTAATCGTGATTAGACAGTCAGAAGATTTAACTTACCTTTTACAGCACTGATGTAGTTGTTTTCAAGTCCTACTTTGTCTCTTTTTGCAGCCATATGAAGCCTTGCATCATCATATGGATTAATGCGTCTACGCCGCTGCATTTTTCCTGTTATCCGCGGTCACAGCCAAAATTAACAAAAGTGATTGTCAGTATTACAATGGTCACTGGGACAAGCATGATCAGAAAACAAAAGTCTGGGTAAATTAGTAATGTAAAATTCACATCTGGATATAAGCCAAATGATGTGCTCATAACTGCCCCATGCATAATTAAAACAACACAAAGTACCAGGCTGGTGGGAGTCTGTACTACATAACAGGAGGATGACCGTTGCTTTAATCTCCAGCTGTGCTGGACCACATTCAGATTAAACTTCATCCGGCCTCCAACTGATGGAAAGTCAATGACCACATCAGAAAATTTCTCTAATCAAAAACCAAATGGAGTGAATCTCTAGTAGGCTTCATAGACCATGCTGCTTAGTGTTATCATCCAAAAATAACAGACAGGTAGCAAGAAAACAGGTTTTAACTAACAGCAGCTGTGTTTAGTTATCCAGGATAAAATCTTAAAATAATAAATATTCTGTCTGATTCTCTTCTCTTTCTTCATGTAACAGTAGTGGGATTCACATTGTGTTTGGGATTTTAAAGTCCTTTTAAATTTGGTTTCTTTGGTCAACATGAATTACAGATTATTATGACATGAAATGTTATCACTGTGATGCTGTTTTATAATTATTCAAATAATTAACATGCAACTGACCGGTCAAAGAATGGTCAAATGTACAAGAGAAAAGGCAGTCGCATCCACTACAACCTTACTAGATTCAAAATAGACATATCTTTCAATATAAAGTATTTAATTCTCTAAAACAAACCCAATGTCTGTGGTAAAAGTTAAGGCTTCCAGGTCCAGACTAAAGCTACAGGTGGACATAGACAGGCAGTTACATCCACTTGTGAACTAGAAGTGCCGGGATTCCATAACTACTAGAACTGCTGTGAGCAGTCATTTTGACCGCCAGATTCCAAACTCTATAATCTGTCATGAAAAATAGCTAATTGCAATTTAATGCAGGTATTGTGTTAGGGTGTCTTTAGAAATCGAAATAACATCAAAATGTACAATTTAACGTGTTTAATTATACACTTGAGTTGCCCAGGTGTTTCAATAATTCATATCATGGCATAGTAAAACGTAATTATTTCATTCACATCTGAAAAATATGGTATGTAAATTCATTCAACATTACTTATAACATGCAAATAACACCTAAAAGAATCTTATTTGAACACTTATGTAGTGGAGGCTAAACGCACGTAAACGCCGTTGATGCACCTCTCAAAATTCGGAAAGTGCGTTTATCCACCTCTGAATAACCTGTCGTCCCAAAGCCATTATAAATTAAGCTTATGTCGTTTTAGTTTCATATTGTTCATTATTAGTTTCATAGGTTGTTAAATCTAAGACGAAGTCTATCATATTGCGCTGCATTACTGTCACTGTTGACCAGTCTCTTGCGGTGTTTGGTGTGTGTTGCCCCCAGCGTTGCCTTCTAGGCAACGCTGCCTCTAAGGTACTAGGATTGAGCGGTAGTTGTGTGCTTGAAGTCACGTTTGCAGCGCTGCCTTGAAGTCGACGTGGGGGCTTAGAACATTAAGAACATTGCGGGTCCTGTAAACGTTTCTATGGTAACAGCGAGTTGTACCAATCAGAAACGTTGCTGTTACGCTAATGATTGTGGGTAATGTAGTTTACTACCTGATCACAAATTTATAGTTTACCCACCTCTTTTTTTCCCACTACACCCCTGTTTATAACCTAACGTAACCTGTCACTGCCTCCGTGTTGGTGTCTGCTACGGTGTGCAGCGCTGCTCGGACCGCGCCCCGCTCCCTTTCCTCCTCTCTAAACCTGCTCTCAGCTCCTCTGCCAGTTGCTGCCTGAACTTCCTCCAGACAATGTCCCTGCTGGTGCCCTCCTTGGAGAGGATGTGTGCAACTCCAGCCAATTGAGGATGTATAAAGTTGTATAAACAAGTAGGCAGCCCCGGCCATCTAGCTCCGTGTACCGAGCCTTCCACAGAGCGAGCGCCGGGTGCCGGGCGCTGCCTTATGACAGCTGATAGTAACCAAGCAACCAATTTGCATCTTCAACCGCGCGAAAGATTAAAAATGATACCGCGAAAATCCGAGCGGTCAAAATGACCGTGCATGGCCGAAATAGTTAAAAGTGATTTTATTTTCTTTGCCTAGTGTGTAATGTATATAAAAACTATTTTAAATAAAATATAGAGCCTTTTAGGAAAAGTCAGGGACCAGACATGTTTGCAGGATCCCAGTCACGTAGATGCTAAACGAGGCTTAACGAGCAGCATGCCGCCACTCGCCGCAGCCACCGAGCTAGCTAGCTTTCATTTTACAAATGACCAAATTTGACCTACTGACAATGTTGCTCCAGTCCTCATGTCTCATTGCTGTCCGCATGTCTAACTGATGTCCTCCACCTCTTTAGTCAAGGCTTAAGGAGCAGGACATGTTGATAGCCACTCAAGCTAGCTCAGCTAACATTGCTTACACTTGTAAATATATAATTTTACCGTTTTGCAAAAATATTAAATATAAATCTTACCTGTATATATTTAATCCTAAAGTACGTCCATGTAGTCTAGCTGCCACTTTCCAAATGTTTCCATATAAGTTTTAAAACACCGACTCTCACTGCAGCCTCGACATGTCTGGGTAGAGCTCCCGGTCGTCTTCTGGTTGGTACCGCTGACGCGCGAAAACCAGCCAATCACAAGTCAGCCCGGCCAGATGCTCCGTGTGTGTATGAAATGTGTATGAAACTGCAATTCAGATACTCAGCAGTGGCGGCGCACTTCCGAAACACTGGGATACACTCAAAATCAGGTCTAACGGATATTAGGACTTTGAAGAAAAAAAGAGATTTGAGTTGTTTAGGCAAGGCAAGGCAAGGCAAGGCAGCTTCATTTGTATAGCACATTTCAGCAACAGGGCAATTCAAAGTGCTTTACACAAAAAGCACTTTGTTTAGACACTAAAAAATGCAATTCCGCTCTTTGTTTACGGGGACTTTGGCATAGTCCCTGTAATCCCCTTAGGTCCTCGGAGCCCAGGTGAAATGTCAGGTATTTTGTCCACGTAAACCACAAATACCAACACACACACACACACACACACACACACACACACGGCAATGTTAAACAAAAACAAATCAACAACAAAGCAATACAACACCTTGAAAGGGCACCAGGGTCCACGCCAGTCCACGTCCGCGAGGATCATCTGCCCGAGGTAAGCTTGCAGGTCCGTGAGGCTTTCCACTTGCCGGCTGCGGCACAAATCCTTTGTCCTTCGAGGTTTGTGGCGGCCACAACCATGTCTTCATGTCAGACAAGTCTATTTCATCCTTCCATACTTTCCTTACTTTCTATCCTTCCCTCCTTAACTTCAAACCTCTTTCCCCAATACGTACTTCATTTCTTCTTTCCTTCCCTCTTTAAATACTTACTTAATAAAGTTAAAAGAGCTGCAGAGATTAATGGATAAGGTGTCAATTATTAAATATTCGATAATTTCCAACAGATGCCGTCTTCTCCACTCGGATCAAAAAGACGAAGCGGCAGGACTTTTGTCACACCAGGCTCAGCCGGCGTTTGGCTGCAATGTTAGCGGCGAGTCCTTCAGGAGGATCAGTCACCTGACCACGCACGTTCCAACGCACCTGAGAGACTGCAGCCTAAGCAGGAAGCACCTGGAGCACACGGAGAGCCTGGAGCTCCACCTTCGCGTCCACCCGGACACGCCGTTCTGCTGCAAATACATCTCCTCACTATCTGCTATTTGCCTGTCCCCTGACCACACTATAAAAAACATCTCCTCACTATCTGCTAGCTGCCTACACATTGTAAAAAAAGCAGTCTCTGTAGACAGCCCAGTATCTACAAATAGCAACAAAAACAAACTGCGCCCACCTGCTCTACGAAGCATACAGAAACAGAGCTCCAGCATTCTAGCCAATAACCATCATGAAGGATTTGTGGGGGTTTAGTGCGTGGAAGCACAGAAGGGTGGGAGAGGGGATAGGATAAGGAGGAGCGAGGGGGAGCTGGTCTTGTTTTGTTTGAAAATACTTCTAACATCAACAAGAAGTGCCGTCACCACTGACATCACTTAGAGCTCCTTTAACCAAGGTCTCATTTACAATCATTTCTAGTGTCTAATTTCTGGATTAATCCACTTTGCCACATACTGTTATGAGTCTCTGTTAGCCACGTCACTAATCTGATTGCAGTCAGTTCTCCAGAGCTACAGCAAATGAGAGTCAGTACTACTCCAATCCAGATGGTGGTGGTAATGCACCTGAAGCTGTAACTTACCAAAAGAGCCACAAGAGAAATAACTGTAGGTACTTCAGATAACTAGCCATTAACACACACACACGCATAAACTATTACACATGATCCATCCAGCTGAACTTAAGGTAATTATCACAGACCCTTAGTAAATTAGTAGTTAGTAAGGAAAATGGCCTACCATGTGTTTTGTTTCACTCAACATTGAAATGTACACCTCTTCTGCACTTCCTCTAACAGAGAGACCAAGAATAAGAACAGTTCCTGTGTCAGATAGGTCTGAATTCAGCTATGCATATGCATAGATATACATAGACATGCTTACAGTATTTCCTGCAGTGTGAGTCATCTTTCATGCTAAGTCCAACAATAACACATGTATAAGGGTATTTCCTGCATCTGTCTTATTGGCTCATGCTGCAGCCACTTTCTGTGTTAAAGGAGTGACCAACTTAAAGAAAGACCATGAGACGGAGAATACATTCAGTTCAGTTTTTCAGTTGGTCAAGATGTCTGGAGACGCTGTCGCTGCGCCACGTTTGAGCCTGAATGTGAGATATAACAGAAATATCCAAGAGACCAGCGGAGAGGAAGAGGAGAGTCAAGTGGAGATCTTAGAGGAGGAAGAGCATCACGCTGATCTCGGGTCACAAAGAGCCGGTAAATCGGAAATGATAATTTTTGTAAAGAGGAAGTCCATCTCAGTTTACGTGTGGCTTTGGAACAATTACATACTGAATAATATTTCTTCAAACAAACATAATAAATGCTGTTCTGGATGTGTTTTGTCTCCGTAGGACCACACACTCAAAACAAGCCTGCAGCCAACAACAGAAGGCGTCTCAAAGCTGCTGCAGTGACTCTGGGAGGGTTTTATCTTCTGATATTGGCTGCACTCTTCATTCGCTGTGAGTATTTGTGTTTTAAAAAAACTGTCATATCTTAAAGGAGACATGTCATAAAAACATACTTTTCCAATTCTTACATACATTTGGGCATCTGGGGTGCTACCAACCCCCCAACTGGGAGATAAGACTATTCAACAAGCTATTCACATCTGACTCTTCTTCCTCTGTCACAGTCAGGTTCATTAGAATATACTTCCCCTTTCTAAGTATCTCCACCCACAGCTTCACAACCACCCTGTGCATAGTTGCGCCATACTTTTTAAGTTAGCCAATCAGAGCAGACTGGGCTTTTACAGGAGTGATCTTAAAGAGACAGGCAATAAAACAGGATTTGGCTCTTGTTCACACTTGATACTTCAGTTGAAGTGCTCATATTATGCTTTTTGGCCTTTCCTTATTGTGTCACATATCTTTTTTGAGCATGTTTTTCTAAAGTGAAAAAAGCCCAAAGTCCCCCCCCGCCAGTGACATACCATCACCAAAAGGAAACACTGTTAACAAGAAAACCAGGGGACACTGGTTTCCTCCAGTGCTGACTTCATAAAATGAATAACGTGGGGTTAGAGTCCTGTTTCTGGGAGCAGATGAATGACCTTGGCTTTCAGACTGGGGTTATTTCAGACACTGCACACACTTTGTACAAACTTCAACTTATTCCACCAACTCTGCTCTGGTCGCATTTTCTCTCTCTCTCTCTCTCTCTCTCTCTCTCTCACTCTCTCACACACACACACACACACACACACACACACACACACACACACACACACTAAGCTCTCCAGTCAAATCTACACGTCTGCCTATGTCTCTCTTTTCTGCCCACTTTCCACACGCACACACACACACACACACTGAGCTCTCTCTCACACACATACACAGAGCCCTCTTAAAGGAGCTGCAGCACCATTTTACAACAAATGCCTTATCACGCTGATGTGACTGAGCCCGACCCAAACATCATTTCTAAATATCTGTCCAAACCTGTCGGGCTTGGGCCGGGTATGCATGCCTTAGTCCTTACTTAGCTACTGCGCTTGTACCACTCCCAAAAAACATGGAACAGAAGTGTGATGCCTCCACTCTGAAGCTAAAACACACAAGAGATCCCTTTCCTAACCCAATCCCAATGTAAGACATACGAGGGTCTTCATTCTGTGTTAACATTCAGATGAGACTGTTAAGGGAGGCGGAGGGAGGACCCAAACGCAGCACGAGGAGGCAGGAATAAGCCGGTAAACAGAGGTTTATTCTAACAGTTCACAGAGGGCAGCGAAAGTAAAGACCAAACTTAAATACAACCGGCGCAGGGAGAAGCAGGAGTCCAAACAAAGATCCAAACAGGGGAACACACTGAGAGCCGCTGGGAACCAGGCTGAAACACACTGACAAGACGGAAGGATCAGACAAAGCACAAGGAGAGCACAGACTTTAAATACACAGGGTAATTAGACAACAAGAGGCAGGTGATGAGAAGGCAGGGAATCAGGTGGAAGACATCAGGTACTCACAGGAGCGGGAAAACACGGGGAGCAAATCTGGAAAAGAGACAAGACGGAAAACAGAGTTCAAAATTAAACAGAAAGCGGAACAAACAGACGCTTACCGGGGACACGAGACAGGATCAAGCACACAGGGACTGGGGAAAACACAGAAACATACACAGGGAGGCCGAAACGGGAAACAGGCCCAAACAAAAAACCCAAACCCCAACAGAAACTTTATCAACACAACCCTTGACTACCTACTTTCCTTTATACCACCACTCAGCAAGGAAACCCTGTCAGTGGAAACATGAAGAGAGCAACTTGTACTAAAGACATATTCAGTTGGGAAAGTCAGACTAATGACACCTCATACAAGCTTGGCTCATTTTTGGACAAAATAAAGACTTTGGTTTTATGTCCTGAATATTGTCTTTAGTTTGAAGCAGAATGAATATGGTGTTGTTGGTCTTTTTTAATTTTGTTATGGTTTTCATATCATCTTTCAGTCACTTTGCTGCAGATCAGATACGACCCAACTGAGCAACAACTACACTCAGTTACAGGATGAAGTAAAGCAGCTGAAGAACAGAACTGAAGGTGAGAAAAGTTAAAAACCAGTGAACTCCTGTATTATACACATTCACATCATAGACCTTGATTGTGTAGTTACGTTGATTATAACTGTTTCAACTCCAAGTCTTATCACTCTGACACTGAACAATGTGAAATCTGTCTTTAAAAGTTCTGTTCTGTCCTGTTGGATGGACGAGACTGGACGCAGTTGTTACTTTAAATCTGAAGAGAAGAAGAATTGGGAGGACAGCAGAGTTGACTGTCAGCAGAGAGGAGCAGATCTGGTCGCCATTAACAACGATGAGGAACAGGTGAGTGTGTTTGTTTCTGAGTGAGTGATCTCAGAGAAAAAAGACATTTAATAGAAATATGTAAATATGAAGAGAAATTAAAATGTTTGTGTTAATTTTAGCTGTGTTGAGCTCTAACAGGGAACTACCTCATGTTCTCTGTTTCTCTCCTGATTCTAAATGTCTTTCTTCTTTCCTCCGTTACTAATGTGTGGTTCCTGTCTGCTGTTGGGTCCAGTCCTCAGTGTGGGGGGGACCGAGGATCCCTCTTGTGTTTGTTGTGGCTGATGAAGTCACAAGATGACTTTACTACAACAGAAATGCTGAAGTGGGAACAGAGAAATGATTGTTGTCTCTCGTCCACTTCTAGAAGTTTGTCTCTGAGCTGAGTAACAATGGAGAGTCCTGGATTGGTCTACGGTATGGTGTATGGACAGAAGAAGATTGGGAATGGTGTGGACGGATCAACACTGATAGAAACGTGAGACATTTTAAAGTTTTTGGTTTTCATCATAATTCCATCAAATGATTATTGAAAGATGCTGATTTTGATTTCCCCGGCAGAGAGAGAGAGAGTGAGAGAGAGAGAGAGACTTCTTTCAATAAATGTCTCATATCGCTTAAATGAATGACATCACCTCCTGAGAAAAGATGAGTTGGTCTCGTTCAACAGAGCACAACACATCCCCATGGACCCAGATCACATCCTTCATCTCTTATATATTTTGGTTTTCATCACAATTCCCTCAAAGTGACACAGAGACAGAGAGAGACAGTGACACACACAGAGAGAGAAAGAGATGAACAAGGTTTCATTCTTTCATTAGCAGTTGTTACAGGTTACATTCATTTACAAAGCTTAATCTTAAATCAGTTATTGAAATAATGTGATCATTAATAGATAATATAAATATTTAAAGTGAAATTAAACAGTTTATTTCAAATGAACAACAATCAGCAGTTTCAGCTGTTTGATAAAAGAACTTTTTTTTTGTCTGACAGGTTCTGGGGACCAGGACTGCCTCACAATGTCGATTACAGTCCGCTGCAGCATTCTGCGATCAACAAGGAAATGGACACAGAGTTATTATTCTGATAATAAGAACTGGATCTGTGAGAAAAAGATGATCTGAACTATTTGATGATGGGGGGTGGGGGGTGGGGGTAGTGTTGGATCAGCTTTGTCAAATTAAACCAATTCTCGAACATGGCTCAGCTGTTTATTCTGTGTTGCTAAGTAACCTGGATTCCAGAGATATTGTTCCTCTGCCCTTCATAGTGCCCAATCTGGTTAGAAGTCATGTGTCCTGACTCTGTAGTCCTACAGGATTATTAGAAAAAGCTAATAACAACATGGATTAGCAGGTGTAGCTACGTTTATGTAGTATTTATAACGTTTGTAATCAGTTAGTTAGAAGTTGATCTTTAGAAATAACCCCCCATCTCCATCTCCCTCCCAAACCCGTCCCCCTCAAACAATTAAATCATTATTATTATTTTAACGCTGCACTGTAACCTTAACCTAACTATTAAATGTTAAACCTGAAGCTGCAGAGGTGACATAGTTTGCTCCGTCCGCACCGCAGCTCTGTGTCAAGTCATTGTATTTATAGAGCTCATTTAAAACCAACCTAGGTTGAACAACATGCTGGACAAAGTTATAGTATGTTATAAAAACAAGGAAGACGAACAACACACTTCTATAGAAATGTCCCTAAACTAAATCCTACACTAAAGAATAAAACGTGTTTTAAGACGAGACTTAAAGATCTCGGCAGTAGAGGAGGACCTGATATGGACGGGACGTTTGTTCCAGAGTCTCGGGGCCACAACAGAGAAGGCACGGTCCCCCTTTGTTTTCCTCAGACTGTGGAATAGCTGTGTGTGTCGGAGCTGAACCTCGCTCTCTATCAAACACACAGAGAAGGCGGAGAAGATGGCGTTTTTATAGGCGCTTTACAGTAGCCACATCCAGCTGGCGTAAGCAAATGTGACGTCATGAGACGTTGTGACTGTTAATACTCGTGCGTGGTGGTCTTGACACTAGTTACAGTCTTCTCCTGAAAAGCTGATGAGCAAAGGCTACAGACAGTGCTATTTCAACGGACTAGAAGAAGATGAAAAGAAACAATGGCAGAACGTTCGACAAATAAAGTAGTCTGGACGCTCACTCAAATCCTGGACATGTTCTTTCCTTTTCTTCCTTCCTTCCTTTCAGGTTATTGAGACTTTTGAAGTCTTCCTTTACAGTCTGTCACTATTTTGGACCTGTCTTGCAGACCCGGCTGGCAGAAACAACCCAACGCAGAAAAGGGAGTAGATCAACGAGAGTTTATTGACAATAGTCCGTGAACCAGATGACCAACCAAGGTGTAGCGGGGGAAATGCTATGGCGGCAGGGGGTGAAGACAAGTGATGATGGTCCATAGGAGAATTACTATGATGGTTAGACAGAGAGACGTTACCAGACACAAAGCAAAAGACAACTAGCAAAAGTCAGATGAGGCGCCAAACAACATACGAAGAAGACTAACGATCCGACAGGACTGGATGTCAGGTCACGGTATAAGAGCTGGTAGTGATGATGATGAGACACAGGTGGGTGCTGTGATTAGGCTGTGTTGGAATTTAAATGTTATATGTGCTTAAAAATTGTGTGTGATTTGCATTTTCAGTCAAGCTAAAAGGTAGAGGCCTTATTCAGCATAAATGAAGACATGTTGGTCATGCATTAAGTTTGTGTCATAATTATACAGTTTGTTGTTTGTTACATAAGTTGTTTTGCAATACTTCTGTTGTATACTATAAGATGTTCTGGTATATTTTGTTGTAATCCAGCTCTACTATCGTGTCCGAAGCAGAATTGATGATATTAGAGAGACACATCCTGTCTCTGGTTCCAGTCCCTCTTTATGGCCCACTGATCTTTTGCTTTGCCAGTCCTGAACTGAGGGTCATAAACTCAGTCACATTCCAATGAAAGATAACGAATAGGCACACACACACAAACACACACACCACTGTGGCCAAGAGACCCCACCCTTTGTGAATAAGACCAGGGGGTCCAGGAGCAGAGAGTCAGACAAATTTGGGGTTGAGCCGTGTTAGGTTGACTCTGTATTTGTCTCTAGGATATCCCCTGAGAACCCTGAGAATGGAGCAGGATTTAGCTCCAACAATATGTAACATTTCAATTGTTGTTATACTGGTCCCCGTTAGAGGGCGCTCCCCAAAAACAAGAAGTTTGTTGCCAAGCAACCACAACCTCGTCAGGTCTTGACCGGCAAACCTCATTCGCCATTGGCCCAAAAACAGAAACCTGGACCACGAGAACTGTGTCTTCAAGGCAAGATGGAAACAGATCATCTTCAGGAAATAGTTGTACCATAGTGAAATATGATTTTGGCATTGCTTCTGTGTTTAGTACATGATAATAATAATAATACCCCCCCCCCCCCCCACACACCACACACACATCTCCACACTGCTCTACCAGACACCCCAACATGGGAAGTGAAGGTAGAAGAATCCAGAAGTTTCCCTTTCAAATGGATTCATATGAAGGTTTCTGCTGTGAGGAAATAAGTTCAACATTATCTACTTCCTGTCTTTGTTCTTCATGCTGACGTATGATTGGTAAGTGTTCACACACACCTGTCTGCTGTAGTCTTCTATATAAACACACTAGACTGCTAGACTGCAGCTCTCAGAATCAGCTTTATTCGCCAGGTATGAGGACACATACGAGGAATTTTTCTTTGGAGCATTGTTGCTCATGAGTGCAATGAAGAGATCAATACAATTATTTAAATATGGAGCATAGTGCAAGGATACTGGGATAAATAGTATTATGTTATTATATTACAATATGAATAATATGAACATTATGGACAGTTCTGAAATAGAAAATGAGAATGATGAATGAATAACAAATAAGAGAGATATGAGAATGAGAATGATGAATAATACTAAATAAGTGGAATAATAAGTGGAACCAGTGAACAGGTGCTGTAGAGACCGTGTTACTGGGTTTGGACCAGAACTGAACCGGACACTGTGGGTCAGAAGTCAGCTGTTCATCAGAGAGATGGCTTGTGGGTCATTCTCCTCCTAATCCATCAAAGTAGGGAACTGTCTCAATGGCCAGGTTGTCTAACTGGATCTGTCCTTGGTCTCTTTCTCTCTCTCTCTCTCTCTCTCTTTCTGTGTCAATGGTAAAGTTGTTTCACTTAGTCTGTCCTTGGTCTCTCTCTCTCTCTCTGACTCTCTCTCTCTGTCTCGATGGCCAGGTTGTCTTGCTGAGTCTGTACCTGGTTAACGTAGTTTTTAGTGTGACATCAGTAACTGTGGTCAGGTAGTCTGCCACTCGTATTCTCTCTCTCTCTCTCTCTCTCTCTCTCTCTCTCTCTCTCTCTCTCTCTCTCTCTCTCTCTTTAGGGTCAGATAGCACTGCTCTCTCTCTGAGTGGACTCAGACAGCATAGTTACCAGTGGTTAATATAGATGATGAATAGAGGAGACTCAGACAGCATCCCTGTCTCACGCCACGCTGCTGACTGAAGAATGTTGTTCTGTTTTTGTCAATTTTAATACTACATTTATTGTTAGTGTACATAGATTTAATGATGTCATATGTTTTTCCCCTACACCAGATTCAATAACTTTGTAGAATAGACCGTGTGCCAAATAGAGTCAAATGCCTTTTTGAAATCTATGAAACATGCGTAGATGTTGTTGTTGTTGTGGTGAACGTGTTTGTCTATCAGGGTGTGGAGGGTGTAATATGATCTGAAGTGCGGTGTTTGGTACAAATCCAATTTGACTTTTACTCAAGACGTGTGTTTGGTAAGGAAGGTTCTGAGTCTGGAAGTGATGATGATGATGATGATGAAGAGCTTCCCCAGGTTACTGTTCACACAGATGCCTCAGTAATTATTGGGTCAGATGTATCTCCAGACTTGTGTGTTGGTGTGATGAGACCGTGGTTCCAGGTTCTAGATTTGTGTGTTGGTGTGATGAGACGTGGTTCCAGGTGTCAGGGAAGTAACCTTCACTCAGAATCAAGTTAAAGAGTTTTAGTACGGCCAGGTGGAATTGAGGGTTGTGTATTTCAGCATCTCGTTCATGATGCCATCGAGCCCACTGGCCTTTCGGGGTTTTAGGGCCCCGAGTTTGTCTCTTAGTTCCTGTTCATAATGGGGGTCCAGAGGGTTCTGGTTGTCTTTTACAGCTGATTCTAGTTCATTCAGTTTAGTTACAATTTGGTTTTGATTTGGGTCAGGGTTTCTTGGTAATAGCTCGTAGAGTGTTTCAAAATGGCCGACTCTATCTGTCTCTCTCTCTCTCTCTCTCTCGCCCCCTCTTTCTCTCCCTCTGTCTCTGCCTTCTCAGCATCGCTGGTTGGGGGAGGTAACCCAAAAAATATCGGACCATTTTTCACGTCAACGACCTTGGTCTTCAGACAAGTCCCCACCAACATTGGAAATGCCTGCAACCCAACCACAGGTAACTTTGATATTCTTAAATTTCAGTTTCCTGTCCCAGAGGAGAGAAGAGACTAGAAAATATTCATATTTTAAAAACTGACATCACTCAAGTTTTACCATTTTACATTGAAAAATGATTCAAACCAATTCATCGATTATAAAAAATAGTTGAGATTCCTTTGATAAATGACAACTGATCCATGCAGCTGTACAGCATGTCTAAATGAACTGAAGGTTCAGAAAAATGAAGCTAACAAAGAAACTGTCTCTGATCCTGCAGAACGAGCCCAGCTGAAGGCTGAAGTGGACAAGATGAAGACTGAAATGGACAAGATGAAGGAACAACCGCCAGGTATTGTTCTTATCATTTTCGTTCTGCTGCTGAGAGATCTAAATTCAGATATTTAATTTTTACAAAAAAAATATGGTGGCCAAACACTTTCAACTTCAGGTGAATTCAGAAGAAATCTACACAGTAATAGACACAGTTTAGCAAACTAAAAGCTTTCTATACACACAACGTGGACTGTGACACTGACAAAACCAACATTTGTCCTTAAGGGCCTCCATAGGAAGACATTTTACAGAAGATGGAGAGTTATATTTCGCTGTGTATGTGAGCAGGAAGAGGAAGGTGGACGTATTGATGGTATTATTGTGAGTCTGCTGTTCATTCGCATAAGGAGAGCCAGAATCAGGATGTGGGCTGTGCTGTGCTCTATTGAGAGCCACTCATCTCTTCTCAGGAGGTGGTGTCATGTATTTAAGTGTATATGTATGTATTACGATATTTATGGCCTGTTGAAAAGATATTATTCTGTCAAAAATGAGATAGAACATTGATAGATTGACAGTTCCTTGAAAAATCAAAATCTCTCTGTCTCTGTCTCTGTCTCTCTCTCTCTCTCTCTATGTCTCTCTCTCAGTCCAACCGGTTGCATTCTCAGCCTCTCTAGCGGTCGAAGGTGAACTACATATTGGACCTGTTCCCTCGGACACTCCCCTGATCTACAGACACGTCCCACCAACATCGGAAACGCCTACAACCCAACCACAGGTAACTCTGATATTTTATTAATATATTTTATATTAACCCAACCACAGGAAGCTCTGATATTCTATAATATATTTAATATCAACTCAACCACAGGTAGCTCTGATATTCTAACAAACTAACATTTACTAGGATTTAACAACACATTTTAAGGTTAAAGTATTGGCAGAATGCCAATATTTAGCATTGTTGATATGGTCTGTATGTATCAAGTTTCTATATGAAAACAAGCATGAACATTGAATATGTAAAAGATATATATTCTATTTAGGGTTACAGGGTAACATTACAGCTTGTTTCTACCTGATGATGAACATCTGTCCTGTAGGGTAACATTACAGTTGTTTCTCCCTGATGATGAACATCTGTCCTGTAGGGTAAAATTACAGCTTGTTTCTCCCTGATGCTGAACATCTGTCCTGTAGGGTAACATTACAGCTTGTTTCTCCCTGATGATGAACATCTGTCCTGTAGGGTAACATTACAGCTTGTTCTACCTGATGCTGAACATCTGTCCTGTAGGGTAACTTACAGCTTGTTTCTACCTGATGATGAACATCTGTCCTGTAGGGTAAAATTACAGCTTGTTTCTCCCTGATGCTGAACATCTGTCCTGTAGGGTAACATTACAGCTTGTTTCTCCCTGATGATGAACATCTGTCCTGTAGGGTAACATTACAGCTTGTTTCGACCTGATGCTGAACATCTGTCCTGTGCGTCCTCCAGGGTGTTCACTGCCCCGGTGAGAGGAGCGTACCACTTTGAGTTTCATATCAATTCAGCAAACAGCCGCAGTACAGCAGCTTTCCTGGTCAAGAACTCAGAGAATGTTTTTGCGGCACACGAGTCCCAGCCGGCCCATTTCATGAGTTCTTCTAACGGCGTCACCCTGCTGCTGGAGGTGGGAGACAAGGTGTTTGTGCGTCTGGCGGCTACAAGTCATGTGTTTGACAACTTCAATCACCACACCACCTTCAGTGGACACCTGCTGTTCCCCATGTGAGACAGACACAGCAGCTCTGTGACAGGTTGTTGTTGTCTCAGACACGTTTTCATAGATTTGATCTGATTTCACCTGCATCCAAATAATAATAATGAGTAATAATTGTAGACAGGAGTCTTTTTCCTTCAAATATAAAGTGGTTAATGTTTCTGATTCTCTCTTGTTTCTGTCATTTTAATCAAATAATGAAATCAACATGAACATTTTTATTGCAACCATCTGTGAACGTTTCTTTCTTCTAGTTTCTAACTTGTGGAAATCAAACTCAAGGTCAGAGAGTTAAGCTGTTACACGACGTCCACATGAGATTCTCTGGACCTGGTGTGGTTCAGTCTCTTTCTAACATGAAGCACACAACAGGAGGTTTCTAACCTTAATTGAGTAGTTTTGGTTCCTAACCCTAAACAAACGGTGCCTGTTTCCCAGTAAACATCACGTCTCCAGATTAGCTGACCCTCACTTCAAACCGCAGATCAGTTTCCACATGTCAAAGAGTTGGTTTCACAGGGATTGGAAGCAAGTGGCCTATAATATTTAAATATGTAACATTTAAATTGTTGTTATACTGGTCGCCGTTAGAAGGCGCTGCCTAAAAACAAGAAGTTTGTGCCAAGCAACCAAAACCTCATCAGGTCTCGACCGGCAAACCTCATTCGCCATTGGCCCAAAAACAGAAACCTGGACCACAAGAACTGTGTCTTCAAGGCACTTCCTGTCTCTGTGGATCCTCATGGAGGCAGCTTGATTGATTGATATACTCCCTTATTTGTACCATAACAGAGATCTAATATTTTATCAAATCAGGTTGGGCAAGTAACCCTTTTGTTTATTTCTTGACAAATAAATCAAGTAACCACACAAGGAAAACTACTGCGATGGCTGGGAATCAAACTCTGGTCAACTGCTTGGAAGGCAACTATGCTCACCACTATACCACCATCACTAGACAAGACAGCTTATGTTCTTAAACCCGTACCTTACTTTAAACTAGATGTGGAAAGTTGAAAGGTTGATCTTTTTCACCTGTGCTGTGGTTTAAAAACAGGTTCCACTGAGATTTGAACTCAGATCACTGGATTCAGAGCCCAGAGTGCTAACCATTACACCATGGAACCTTTAAACGTGATGCAAGTGTTTACTTTACAATTTCTTTCATAATATCCATATGTATGCTATGAAGGCACACAACAATCACAACAAAGCAAAAATTATTGGCAAACTTAAGTCATTTAGTTAGCTAAGCGTTCAGAGGATGTGGGAAAAAGCAAGTCAAGAACAGGTTTTAAAGGACTTGCCACAGACAGTGAATACAGCAGTAGATATGTCTACTGTGTACAAACACACGGTAACTTTACATCTGTTGAAGTTCTTTATTCCCAAAATCATGTCTCAGACATTAGTTCCAGATGAAAACACTACTTGTCAGAAGAGGGATTTGAACCCACGCCTCCAGTGGAGACTGCGACCTGAACGCAGCGCCTTGGACCGCTCGGCCATCCGGACCGATCCAACAGATACCCCGTAGGACCTGTCTCAAAAATTATGATATAGTAAATCAAACATGTCATGATGTAGTAGGTTCTCAGTCATTAATGTCATAGTTACCAAGGGAAAGTTTCTCAACTGTCAGCCCAAATATATGGGCGTTCATGGAGACATGGAAGAAAGTCACCAGGGTGGCAATGTGCTTGCAGTGGAAGTAGTTCTTACACAGATTTGCCGTCTTAAATACTGAATGCAGCCATTTCCACTCAACTCCACCTTATTTTTCAAGTTTCAGTGGTCTTGTCTATTGTAAGTAATGAATGGCTTCATGAATAGACAACCATCATCCAATGTATGCCCTTAACAGTCTATGAGTGGTCAATTAGAGTCCAATAACTTCTTTGGTGCAACTCCTTTTTCCTCCAGATAGAGCTCATTCAGCAATAGAAAGTACCAGTTAGTGCTAAATATCTATTCCAAAACTCCCATTCTTTATTTAATTAGCCAGCGGTGGACAACTGCTGAAAGTACTTGCTCTGCATGTGTTAGTGTCTGATGAATGATGAACTCACAACCAAGACAACCCCAAAGAGAAGCACTTATGAACACAATAATCATCAGTGTCTCCATTTGAGATGATCTGAATGTGATTACAATGACATCCATCTTCAGTTAGTCTGTAGCATTGTCATGTTCTACTACCCCAACAAGTAGCACTTACTGAATTCAACAGTCAAGTCAATGCTAAAGTTAAGGTAATAGGAATGACAGCAAACGTTCCCCTAACATTTGGTTGCAACCTGTAGGGAACGTTGGGGGAACGTTCGATGTAACCAAAAACAAATGTCCCCAGAACGTTAAGAAAACCTTTCTGAGTAACCAACATACAACCAAACCTAACCTTAAGGGAACGTTCCCTTAACGTTCTTTTAGATTCCCCCAACTTTAAAAAAAAAACAACCACCCATACCAATTTTGTGTATGTACGTATATACACATACATACATCAATTAGTTATATTAGTAGGAATGATGAATGAACAGGCAACTTGATGGCATTTCAAAACTTTAATATTCAAACAAAAAATACAAAAAAGATAATGGGTAGTGTAAATGTAGTGCAAGATGTATAAAGATGTGTTTGTAAAGTGTGTGCAAAATAAGTCAATAAAAAAAAGAAAATATATATAAATTTATAAAAAAAAAGGGGCTCCATGGTTTCACGGTCAGTCCTTCTCAGCTGGCCTATAAAGAAATAAACAAAAGTTAGACATGTAATAATAAGAATGAACACATTGACAAAAGCATTTTTTATGAACATCACGCAGAAGAACTTCAATTACCGTCTGTGTGGGGCAAACTTCAGAACTTGCCCAATCAAATCCTCCGCTTCTGCAGCAGTCAGCGCAGGGAAGTTATCTGGCAGGCCGCTAGAGTAGAAGTCAAAATGAAGCAAAGTTATAAGTCAAATTAAAACCTCTTGTCAGCCAAGCTAAGCATAATACTAATGTGAACAATAAAATAACACCTGCCTGTTATAACCTGCATACAGTCAGGTCCTGGAAGGTTTTCTTTGTTTTTCTTCCCGCAGGCTGTACTGTCTCAGCACATCATTTGTTGCAACTTGCCGCAGCATGCGGCGGATGGCATCACCTCCAGTACAACCACCTAGGGTTGACAGGAAAAGTTACTGTAACACATTTCGTAACAAAGTATACATATAGTGTAGAGCTTGTACAATCTCATTTTGTAAGAGAAGTCAGTTCAGTTAAGATATTAGATTTTATGCAATTATATTGTGTTTGTCTTAGGGCAGAACTATGGCCACTTAATTACCATATTGTTCCTCCTCTCCATACATACACACATACATACATACAAACATTTGAGCAACTTGAGTCTTACCTCTCATTTTGATCTCCATGTCTGAGCCACCTCCCTCTGTGTGAGTTCTTCTGTTTAAAACAAAAACATTGTGTTACTGTAGTGATCCTTGCCATTAAATTGTACTTCATTGCAAACGCAAAAATCAAAGCAACTGTACCTTCAACTGGGTCCCAAGATGAAGTGGCAGTCCATGGGGGGTCACTACAGACTCATCCTGCTCTGGGCAACCAGCCGGTTTCCTGCATGGCGTTGACACATATAAAAATAAATTAGATATGATTTTTATATAAGATGAAGTTGATAGGTTGCCTGCACATGCCATTACAAAATATGAACATATTCTTTTATATTAGACAAAATATATATATAAAAAAAAACTTACATGCAGGTGGTGGAGGAAGTATTATCTGCTGAGCTGAAAAAAGACAGGAAGAGACAAACATCAGAACAATCACATGATATGCACCATGTTGACTGTCAGTGGTTCCATGTGAAGAAATATGACTGGTTTCTTATATGCATACATACATGTTAACTTACAGACAGGGCTTCCAGACGCACGCTCCATCCTGGACAGTTTATCTGGTCGTGCTACAGATTCATCTGTAATACAGAGACCATATAGCGTGTACCCATTGCAAAATCTGTGATTTGAAATATGTGAAAAAATGTAGTCTATAATAAAGTTCTTACCATCGCTTGAAGAATCTGTCATGAACCTCCTTGGGCGTCGGCGCTGCCTTTCTTGGACACTTGCTTCATCTTCTGTCTCGATGCTGGACGTGTCCCTCAGCCGCCGACAGCGGTCCACAGCTTTGGCGTAGGAATCTATGTTAAGAGAACATTTGTGATCCAGTAGTGCAAAAAAAGAAGAAAGAAAAGCAGTTCCATACAGAGAAAATTATTATTTACATATAGTATAGCAGCAATAGGTTACCTGTACACAGCCATATTTTTTTAACTGGATATTTGGCCCAGCTGCTGTTGGGCAAATGGCTTGCTGTGATTGGAGCAGAGGGAGGTGACGGAGCTCCTGTAGAGCATGAGCAGCTAATCCATCTTCTCCTCAAATGTCTCCATCCGGATTCATCTGAAATAACAGATCATACAATTGTACTGATTGCCAAAATATTTAAATGTATACAGTCAGTGTAAACATTGTACGTGACAAGATTTCTGCATTGTACCCCAGATACTTTGTAATGGGGAGACACAGCATCCAGAGAAATGCATAGTGTAAAGCCAGTACTGCAGCTGTGTAGCAACACATTACGTCCCTTGCTGTATCCTTCACTCAGCTTGCCGATAACTGGCTAAAGTGCGTTGCAAGATGGCTGCCGATCTACCTGGACTAAGGATTTTGATTATTTTGGCTTTATTTATGTACTGTACTACACTAATTAAAAAAAGACCGAAAACAGATATCTTATTTGTAACATAAACGAAAGCATTTTAACATGATTACACAAAACATACAATGTAACAAAGCAGAAACGTCATGCACAGCAGCAAACAAAGTGCAAGATTTAAGCAATCCATTTAAAGCCCAACTCTGGCCTCGCCCTTTTGAATGGGAGTGCTACTACGGGCCCTTCTATGATAGCATCAAAATCAACATTTTTAAACACTAAGAAGGTTCAACACAACATGAAACTTTACTCCAAGTCTCACCTGGGGGCTCAACACATAAACTCAGCATTGAGAACATGGTTTGTGCACAAATAGTTTACTAAAAAGAAAAGATTTGGAGCAGCTCACTGCATGACTAGCATAGCACAATGGCGGACGACGTTGAAAAACTAACTAAAGTTAGTTGTTGACTTCAGCCAAACTTTTATTTTTGGTCAACCTGACAAGAACCGGAATATAACAAAGCCATACGAGGGAAAGAGTTTAATGTTAAACCACAAACCCTCCCATTACAACTACAACATCATTTAACTGCAAAGTATCTTCGCTTACCTCTCCGTGAGCCGTGAAGCATGGTCGGTCCCAGGGCCGGCCTGTGGCTTAGGCAGTATAGGCAAATGCTAAGGGCGCAAACCACCAGGGGGCGCCCGGCCTGTGCTGTACCTATAACGTAGGGTGACCAGACGTCCCGGTTTCCGGGGACAGTCCCTTATTTTGGCTACCTGTCCCCGGCTGGATCTGTCCCCGGAAATGTCCCCGGTTTTCACTGTGACTGAAAGACACGAAATTGGAATGAAAGAAAAAACGTAGCCGATAATCGCACACCAACACAGGCTCCAGACCGCCAGAGCCAGCGCTGCTCAGAGATGTTTTAGAAGCCGTATTTTACGATGTTAAAAATAACTGATTATTTACATGGAGTCTGGTGCGTTTAGCGAACGCAATTTCGCGGACTTTTATGTTTTAAAAAAGATCTTAATCTTTAACAGAAAGGTCGACCTCCTTAGAAATCCTTCCCAAAATGTTGTCAGACACTTAGAATATTAATCTGAGTCTGTTAGCAGCTAAACAAGCACTTTTATGAACGTAAATACAAGCTGGACAATTATCCTATTAACTTACATTGCAGCGATCTGGTTTAATACTGCATCACTGTCAAAGGAAAATATGTCCTCAATAGTTTTTATTGTATCTGATTCTCAATGAGCTGTTGCAGAAACAAGCCTTGAGCAGTAAAGCAAAAGCTGTCAGATAAACGTAGTTCAATAAACATTACCACATTATGAAATATTGAGACTTTCTATCTTGAAATATTAAGACTTTATATATTGAAATATTAGGACTATAAGGACTTTGTATCTTGAAATATTAGGACTTTCTATCTTAAAATATTAGGACTAGGACTTTATCTTTTGAAATATTAAGACTTTCTATCTTTAAATATTAGGACTTTTTATCTTTAAATTTTAGGACTTTTTATCTTGAAGTATAAGGATGGATTTTTTATCTTGAAATATTAGGACTTTCTATCTTAAAATATTAGGACTAGGACTTTATCTTTTGAAATATTAAGACTTTCTATCTTTAAATATTAGGACTTTTTATCTTTAAATTTTAGGACTTTTTATCTTGAAGTATAAGGATGGATTTTTTATCTTGTAATATAAGGACTTTCTAGCTTGAAATATTAGGACTTTTTATCTTGAAATATCAGGAATTTTATCTTGAAATATTCAGGCCTTTTTATCTTGAAATATTAGGACTTTCTATCTTGAGGTGTAGTGTAGTGGAGTAGGAAGTAGCAGCAGGGGTGAGTCTAGGATGATACCCTGGGGGGGGGGGGGGGCTCAGCCCGAGAACAGCTCTAGGTCTAGTGTCCCCGTTTTAAGTTATACAAAAATAAAAAACATACTTGTTTTGGAGGTAAATACGCTTCTGAGCTGAAAATGTCCCCGGATTTTGTCTGAGAAATCTGGTCACCTTACTATAACGTCACCTTAATTAAAAAAACAAGCCGACTTCTTTTACCTGCATCTAAATCTCATAATGTCAAAGCGTCCTAAACTGTCTGGTGCCAGGGGAGGAAAAAAGAAAAGTAGAGGAGGAAAAACGTGACAAAGACAGAGGTAATGTTACAGTAAAGTTGATGATAATAATGATATTATTTTGCTGTTGCAGAACAATGATCGATAATTGCATCAGCCGTTAGCATGACATAGTTGGCTAATCAATAAATAGCGAGCGCTATCTGTTAGTTTTAACATCAGTTAACTGTACAGTGATGCAAGGGGGCGCCACCTAAAATCTTGCCTAGGGCACCAAATTGTTTAGGGCCGGGCCTGGTCGGTCCTGTGGCTTTTTCTTCTCCTCCTAACGGAGGAATCGCTCTGCTCAGAGCAGCGGCCCCTACGGGTGGGGGGTTGTAACGGTTAGGTTTTCAAACTGAATAAAGAAGTGAATTATCTTAGTTGTGAAAATCGTCCCATTGATAGATTCCTCTTTTAAGTTGTTTCACTGAGACAGTTAAAAAACCGAAGTCAAGCAAAAGTACTGTTTTAAGCTAAATTGATATCAGCCTTAAAATAAATGCTATGCTGTTTATCTTTCTTAAATTTTATAAGTCGAATCATTTTTGAGTGAATAAATCAAGTGACAGCAAACCATGCTACTTCTAACTCAGAACAACCAAAAACAACCAAACGGGAACGTTGTGTGAAGGTACGGCGCAAACCGCAGGGGAACCTGCCGTTACCGTTGGTTGGTTCTCTTAACGTTTAGAGAACGTTATAACCAGGAGGGAACGTTCCCTAAACGTTAGCTTTTGGTTTCGTTCGAACTAACCTTTAGAGAACCAAAAACTAACGTTCCCTAAACGTTCTGTGTTAGTGGGGAAATAATCACTACTTTTAGCGTGCATAGAGCAGCATATCTCCACATTTATTTAATCTTGAATGTGTGATACACCCTTAAGGGATAACATAATAACCAGCGTAGCGTTTAGTACAAATTTCAAATTGTATTGGTAAGCAATATTAACGTAGCGGGGAAACAAAGAAAGCGGAACCAATGTGCGGGTGTCAGTACACCCCGGTGCCCAGGAGACGGACACTTTCCTCCTCTTTGGAGACGAGGCTGGCGGTTTGTTTCTCACTCTCTGATGCCGTAATTCTGCTTTCCAGGTTGGTACTCGGTAAAAATGACAACAGACGGTTTCCTTCTGCCGTGTGTCTGGTGTACTGAAGCGGTGGTGGGTTAGTTATGGAGTTTATGATATGTAAAGGCGAGCTAAAGAGCCGCGTTTGTAACCGCGGGAAACGGGTTTGGTAAACAATAGAGCTCGCGGCTAGCTAACAGGTGTGTATCGGGGTGGTATCATAGACAGTTAAAGAAATGGACCAACAGGTCCCGTTGCTTCCATGGAGACCAGTGAAGTCTATTAGAAGCTCTTTCCCGGTGATGCTGAGCGTTACTGCGCAGTCTCCAACTGAGCTTGAAGACGTAGATGTGACGTGAGCAACCTGTCTGAAAGCTGTAAGTCTTCTGGTAGATGTGCAAGAGAAATCTCAATCATTACCAATCAGCAGAGACGGAGAGGTAGGTATATGTAAGGAGATAACATAGACACAGGCTAATTACTGCTAACCAACATACTAGTTAACATTAACATAGGCACAGGCTAAGTACTGCTAACTTACATGCTAGTTACCGTTAACATAGGCACAGGCTAAGTACTGCTAACTAACATGCTAGTTACCGTTAACATAGGCACAGGCTAATTACTGCTAATTAACATGCTAGTTAACATTAACATAGGCACAGGCTAAGTACTGCTAACTAACATGCTAGTTACCGTTAACATAGGCACAGGCTAAGTACTGCTAACTAACATGCTAGTTAACATTAACATAGGCACAGGCTAAGTACTGCTAACTAACATGCTAGTTACTGTTAACATAGACACAGGCTTATTACTGCTAACTAACATGCTAGTTACATTAACATAGGCTCAGGCTAATTACTGCTAACTAACATGCTAGTTAACATTAACATAGGCTCAGGCTAATTACTGCTAACTAACATGCTAGTTAACATTAACATAGGCTCAGGCTAATTACTGCTAACTAACATGCTAGTTAACATTAACATAGGCTCAGGCTAATTACTGCTAACTAACATGCTAGTTAACATTAACATAGGCTCAGGCTAATTACTGCTAACTAGCATGCTAGTTAACATTAACATAGACACAGGCTAATTACTGCTAACTAACATGCTAGTTAACATAGGGTTGTGTGTGTGATTCAGGGTGCTGGTGCTTCCATTCCCTGGTAATGAGTTATTTCGTGGTTTTTACGTATCCTGACAGGATTGTTACTGTTAAAATGTTGTTTAACTCTTAAAGGGGAGTTCCTCCTAAACGTTCTACAGAGTACTAGAAAAGGAATGTATTATAAGTTCAACTATTATCCCCAGGTGTATGATGGTTCATATTTGACTCTGACGTTGTTTAAATATTTATTCCCAGCCAAAGAGGGTTTTTGATTTCCATGATGTTAGTGGAATGGAGGAGTTTTGTAGGTAGAAAGAAGAGATATATATTATTATTGAAACGGTGCAGTGAGGGTGATATTTATTTTGGTAAGGACGAGACTATTTCTGGGAATTTGAGTGAGGAAGATTTTACCACTGAAAAATGGGGAGTAAAGAAAATAGTGTCACGGTTCTTAAATTGAAGTGAAACATGTTTCCACGAGGGGAATGTTGTTGTTGAGGACTGTTTTATGCTTTTGTGTTTGGGAGAATTTGTAATAAACAGAGGTTTGAGACGAGGACGGTGGTTGGTTCTCTCACTCACTGACTCCGTGATTCTGCTTCCAGGGTTTCTCCTCTGAGAGTTAAGTAGTGAACCCCAATCAAGAAAAATCATTTGTTACCCCGGTTACTCGATTTGAAACCACCGCCTTGGGGCAGACGTCAAGCTGGCGACCGGAGCAGGAAAGAAGGAGGAAGAGGAAGAGGAGCCTGCAGCAGTGAAGGAGGAAGAGGAGGCGGAGCCTGCAGCAGTGAAGGAGGAAGAGGAGGAAGAGGAGGAGCAGCCTGCAGCAGTGAAGGAGGAAGAAGAGGAGGAGTATGTGGTGGAGAAGGTTTTGGACCGCAGAGTGGTGAAGGGAAGAGTAGAGTTTCTGCTGAAATGGAAGGGGTTCTCAGAGTAAGTATGAGTCTAGATTATTAATGCTTGGTGTTTTTGGTCATGAGATATATAATATATTTACATATTGTTAATAAGTGTCAGCATGGTATCATGCCCTCAAAGTTGAAGGTTTGGTATTTTGACACTACGTTGCAGACCCACAAATAACCTTACAAGATGGCAATAGAAAAAGGAATAATAGGAATGATAATTAGCGTGAGAATGGATTGTCTAAAACAAAGTGTGAGGAGATGTTCTTCTGTCTGCACTCACCTTTCCAGTGAGGATAACACATGGGAGCCACAAGACAACCTGGACCTGGACCTCATCACCGAGTACATGCAGAAAACCAAGGAGACGGAGGAGAAGAAGAAGAAGGAGGGCAAGAGGAAAGGTGTCAGGGAGGAGGAGGTGAGTTAAGGAAAGCGGGTACTCCAAACTGAAGAGTCCCAGAAATCTAATCTCAATATTAATGAATGCACACAGAGGGCTTCACAAATGTTTTTTAGGATTTATGTATTATACCATAATTCCTCAAAGAAAAACCGGTAGTCAATTAAACTGCGGCCCTCTGATAGTGGTCGGTGGGGGGGGGGGGGCACGGATAAATAAAGGCCGGGGGAAATCAGATTGGATAATCTGATTTCCCCGGATGCTTTTCTTCCTCATGTAAAGTATATTTTTAGTGATCACATTTTTTTTTTATATAATTAAGAAACAGAGTGAGAACCAATCCCCTGAGATGGAGAGGCTGATAACCCTTCAGATACTAGATCCAGCACTACCAAGTAGTATGTATAGTGCAGTATAAGAATTACACATTAAAGAAATGAACAACCATTTAAAGAAAAGCAACATCAAAAAGAAAGGTCTTCAGCACTGATTTAAAAGAACTGAGAGTAGCAGCGGATCTGCAGGTTTCTGGGAGTTTGTCCAGTTATGAGGAGCATAGAAACTGAAAGCTGCTTCACCCTGTTTAGTTCTGACTCTGGGGACAGAAAGTAGACCTGTCCCAGATGACCTGAGAGGTCTGGGGGGGGTCATAGTGCACTAGCATATCAGAAATGTATTTTGGCCCTAAACCGTTAAGTGATTTATAAACTAGCAATAGAACTTTGAAATCAATTCTTTGGGACACAGGAAGCCAGTGTAAAGACTTCAGAACTGGAGTGATGTGATCCAGTCTCTTGGTCTTAGTGAGGACTCGAGCAGAAGCCTTCTGAATCAGCTGCAGCTGTCAGATTTTTTTTTTTTAGGGAGACCTGTAAAGACCCCGTTACAGTAGTCAAGTCTACTGAAGATGAAAGCATGGACAAGTTTTTCCAAATCCTGTTGACACAGTCCTTTAACCCTTGATATATCTTAAGGTGATAATAGGCTGACTTTGTAATTGTCTTAATGTGGCTGTTAAAATTCAGGTCAGAGTCATGACTACACCAAGATTTCTGGCTTTGTCTGTTGTTTTTAACATGTTGTTTGAAGCTGAGTGCAGACTTTTAATCGTTCCTCTTTTGCTCCAAAAACAACCACCTCAGTTTTTCCTTCATTTAATTTCAGAAAGTTCTGGCACATCCAGCCGTTAATTTGTTCAATGCACTTAGTCAGTTTTTGTATTGGAATATAGTCCCCTGGCGATAAGGTTATGTAAATTTGTGTGTCGTACGCATAACTATGGTAACTTATTTTGTTGTTTTCCATAATCTGAGCCAGTGGAAGCATGTAGATGTTAAACAGAAGAGGCCCCAGAACGGAGCCTTGGGGAACTCCTCACGTCGCATTTTTATGCTCAGATGTATAATTACCTATTAAAGTATCAAAGTAATCCCTATTCTGTAAGTAGGATTCAAACCAGTTTAGTACTGAGCCAGAAAGTCCAACCCAGTTTTCCAATCAGTCTAGTAATATGTCATGGTCAACCGTGTCAAATGCAGAACTGAGATTAAGTAATACTGAGACTGAAATTTAGATACTATCTGTGTTAAGGTGGATGTCATTAAATACTTTGACAAGAGCCGTCTCAGTGCTGTGGTGTGGTCGGAAACCAGACTGAAAGGTATCAAACTGTTGTTCAGTGACAAGAAATGGTTGACTTGTTGATAAACCGCTTTTTCAATGATTATGTATCAGGTAATGAATCAGCCCAACGTAAACACAGACATGCTGTGAATGATGTTTCTGGTTTTACTTAGCTCGCTTCACCATAGAGCCTTACTAACTCACTCACTCTGTCTGTTGCTAGAGAAACGGAGATCAATGGACACATACAGTATGTATTTTTCAGATCACATGAGCCATTCATTAATTAAATCTGTAGCGTCCCCTAATGGCCGATATTCAACAGATTTGTTTGACATCTTAAGATGCTATATGGCAAGTTTCAGGCAGATTGGTCACAAAACCCCGGACAAAAAAGTATGTTTTGCACATTTCACGATTTTTGTAAAAGAAATCCCAACCCAAGTAGATGTGACTTTTGTAAAAAGAGATCCAGACAAACCTTTTGCATATCTCGTCAATATTAAATCCTATCAACAGAAACCAGTGATGCTACTGAGAAGTAGTTAAACTAGTATTGTTACTGCCCAATAATCTTCAGCATAAGGCAACGTGACCTCTTCCAGCATTCTGATGTATTGAGACTGATTTACGATCCCTGCTATGTGATAAACAGGCCCAACACCACAGTATGAGAAACATCCCATAACCACCATACTTTACTGTCTTGACTGGGGCTTAATTTAAGTGCAGCTTATATATCTCTCATATCAACTTTTTAATCAAAGTCCTCTGTTCCTCAGAGCAATGTCTGGAACGAGCCATTTTGCTGGGTATTTCAGTGTGAAATGCACTATAACCAGCATGCGCAACATGTGCTTCCTTCCTTCCTTAAATATGTATATATACAGTATATAGATTAATATGGGCCATAACTGACACTTATTTCTTCACAGAATCAATCAGCTCACTAATTGAACACAACACTGCTATTATTTTGAACATGCTCCTTTCAATTACAGATTAAATTCTACAGAATGAGCAGCATGCATGTCCTGACTGTTGGTTTCCTTGTACTCAGCAACACTTACTAGTAATTATTTGCCATGTAGAAATATCACTTTTTCCCAAAAAATGATTCATGAGTTTAGTGATGCTATTATTTGAACACAACTGTACATCAAAGCTATTTTTTAAACATCCATGACCACGACATATGCGCCTGTGTTTTTCAGAGGCGTCAGTGATGCTCAGCAGTTTTATTCCAGAGCTCAGCAGAAAGCTCTGCTGAGCTTCAGAAATGTTTGAGGAAATGGAGCTTGTGTGGACAATACCACATTACACTACCATATTACTTACTTACACAATACTGCTGGCTATACAAGTTTGATTTAGCAAAAACAACAACCTAAAACAAAAGGTCAAAGGTCAACTGGTGCCCCTCATTGCTAATACCATCAGGAACAATGGTTCCAATTTACTTTACTGGAGTAGAGCTGTTCCAGCAACATGAAGACAACACGGTAACCCCTTCAGATACCAGTGAGAGCTAAAAATCTGTGGGAAAATGTTACATTTACAACTTTCCCGGCACAAAGAGTCCCGGATGACCCCCAATTTGTTATTGGCTGGCTAAAGGCTGGCAACAAAATGGAGGCCACACATAAATTGATCAAAAGTAGTTTATTTATCACAAACTAACCACAATGGATGCATGGATTCCCATAATGCAACTCCATAATAGTGATGTTGGCAGATAATTAACCCTCATGTCGTCCTCGGGTCATTTTGACCCGAGGACGACATCAGTGTTCTTTTTAACTACCCAAAATAACATGATTGATTCCACACAACGCTCTTTGCCAAGTACAAATCTCTACTTTCATTGATATTGGGGTGTCTTATTCAATTTTATAGCATTTGGAGAAAACAAAGTGTTTTTTAAATAGTTTTGAGTAAAAGTTGACATATTCCAGTCTGTGATTATCATCAACATCCATTCCTCTAATTTTATTCTAAATAATTCCTAATTTCTGCTTTTCTCACTCAAACATTAGTTATAATTTCCTATAAATGAGGTTTATTTACCATAAATTCCAAAAATAACTGTAACAAAGTAAAAGTTAATAAGTTGGTGTAATGTATTGTTAAACGTCAAAAAAGTGACAAAAACTGAAGAAAATTTAAAACATTCATACAAAGCCTCAACAAAAGTGTTGATTTTCAATTTTGACGGGAAGACAACACAAGGGTTAAGAAAAGTATTGCGTCAGTCAAACAATGTTCCATAGACATAAATTTGTTTCTAGTTTAACCCGTTTGCGCCGGATGCTTCGCGACGACACATCTACCGCCAGTTACTGCGTTGCGCAACTCTGACCCTCCTGCCGGCTGCTGCGTGGCGCAGCATTTTGTATTTGTCGGTCTTTTCATGACGTGTGCAGCAGAGAACGTCATTGGTTCAAATACACATGAGGCGGGTCTTGTTGGCCATGTGACCACCAAAATGTACTGTAGGTTGCTGAAAATCACGTCAATCAACTAGACGTACATATGCGTTTGTTTATGAATGTTTGAGAGACGAGCGAGAAAACGGCTACGAGGCAATCAGAGGAGGATTTAGACAGCGAGGGCGGGGACGTTGAGGTGGAAGATAGTGAGGAGTTTGGGAGGGAGAATGTCTTCATCATAATCTACCACTTCCTCTGTCGGAGCCGTTTTCTCACTCGTCTCTCAAAACTCCATAAACAAACGCACATGTTTGTCTGGTTGATTGACGTGATTTTCAGCAAACTACGGTACATTTTGGTGGTCACATGGCTTGGAATAGCCAACAAGACCCGCCTCATGTGTATTTGAACCAATGACAGTGCGTTCTCTGCCGCACGCGTCATGGAAAGACCGACCAGTACAAAATGCTGCGCCACGCAGCAGCCGGCAGGAGGGTCAGAGTTGCGCAACGCAGTAACCGGCGGTAGATGTGTCGTCGCGAAGCATCCGGCGCAAACGGGTTAAGATAGAGCTCTACAGCATGGCACCTCACTAACTCACTCTCTTGGTTTTTCTCTGTTGATAGAAACGGAGAGGAAGAGGAGTCAAACGTCACCGCTGTCAGCACTGTGACAAATCCTTCACAACATCAGGATATTTAAAGATTCATCAGAGAGTTCACACTGGAGAGAAGCCTTACAGCTGTGATCAATGTGGGGAAACATTTTCTCGTAGTGATAGCCTTAAAACTCACCAGCGCATTCACACTGGAGAGAAGCCGTACTGGTGTGAACAATGTGGTGAAACGTTTTCTCAGAGTAGTAACCTTAAATCTCACCAGCGCATTCACACTGGAGAGAAGCCCTACAACTGTGAACAATGTGGGGAAACATTTTCTCGTAGTGGTAGCCTTAAAACTCACCAGCGCATTCACACTGGAGAGAAGCCGTACAACTGTGAACAATGTGGGGAAACATTTTCTCGTAGTGGTAGCCTTAAAAAACATCAGCGCATTCACACTGGAGAGAAGCCGTACTGGTGTGAACAATGTGGTGAAACGTTTTCTCAGAGTAGTCACCTTAAAACTCACCGGCGTATTCACACTGGAGAGAAGCCGCACTGGTGTGAACAATGTGGGGAAACCTTTTCTCAGAGTGGTAACCTTAAAAGACACCAGCGCATTCACACTGGAGAGAAGCCGTACTGGTGTGAACAATGTGGGGAAACCTTTTCTCATAGTGGTAGCCTTAAAAGACACCAGCGCATTCACACTGCCTCGTTGTGAACATGTTTCAGAGCCAAGCTGTTTCCTCCTCCTCATGCCCTGATAGCTGTGTTGTTATATTCTGATCTTCTCTCCACATTGAAGGCTGACCAGCAGTAACTTTATCTTCTGTTCAACATGTATGTTATTGTGGATAAGCTGGACTGTTTTCTGCCTGTCCTCAGAACCCTTTACCATTTAGGCACCAGAAACGGTGCCTGAACCCATCCTTTTAAAAATACATTTTTTAAATTTATATATTTAAAATTGAAGGAGCACAAAAGACAGTCACCAACATTTAAGAATGGCTTGTTTATTGCTATATGGTCCAAATTTAAATAAAAAAATTTAGCAACATATTTCTCCAGTAAATTGCTGCTAAATGACAAAACAACCACTAGATGGAAAAAGGCAGCGCTGGTGTTTCAGTAGCACCGAAATCCCCGTTACTATTCGGTCCGATAGATAAGGGTGTTAAGGCACCGGTGCCGTACTAGCACCGGGTTTTGGTACCCAACCCTAACCACAATGTACCACCGTGGGAAGGAGGGGGCCCAAAGGAGAAACATTAAGACGTTTAAAGATGTTTTGG
Organism: Etheostoma spectabile; assembly: GCF_008692095.1. Lineage (NCBI taxonomy): Eukaryota > Metazoa > Chordata > Actinopteri > Perciformes > Percidae > Etheostoma > Etheostoma spectabile. Next base: position 40,478 of record NW_022604349.1, read on the forward strand.
TTGGAAAACGTAGACATGTTTGAAACTTTAATTTGTAAAAACTTTCTTCTCATCTCTAGAAACTTACAACTTTTTTTGGCTGACAGTAAGTCAGTATAATTTTCATTTTTGGAATACATTTTTGTCACCCTTATATATTTCTAAACTCCCAAAAGTTGGCAAAAACTCTAACCTTTGAGCATTGTGAGTTTCATAAGTGCAAATTCAATATTTGTGTAAATTGGTCCTCTCATCATTACCAACATACTGGAAGTTGTCCATTTTTAATTGTACACTCAAGTAATTCTTGTTTTGTAGTTTAACATGTTGTCCTACTTTGTGCAATTTCATTTAATAATCTTTGTCTGACATTTCATATTTTCTGTGACTGAATGTGGTTTTAAATCTGTTGAGGTCTGTTCAGACTGAAAGTAAAGACACTGATGATGTCATACAAAATCAGAAATAGAAAGCCAACAGCTGATTTATTCATCTGACTTGTAGAATAACATCAATGACTGAAATGTTTTAAACAGTTTGCAATGTGAATCAATTAAATACAAAATAAAAGAAATTAAACAAGGCCTCATGCTGATTATTTGTGACTTGATATGGTGGATTTATCCTTCCTGCCGTTTCTGTGTTTAAACTCCTTGATAAGAGAACGTTTCCATCCACTAAAACACACTAAGTGTGTGACAACATCATGGGTTGGATCCCTACATAGATAGACCTTTAGTTAGAAAAATGAAGTGATATAGCAAATTGTCTCAAAGATTATTTTATCAATAAAATAAATAAGCTTAAAAATACTACACCGCTACACAACACGGCTTTGTCAAAAACATTGTTAAATAAGATTGTGGAAAGTAAAACATGTAGTTTTAAATTTAAGAGTGTAAGTGTTTTGAAAGTAAAATTACTTCTGATGAATTGTAAAACACCACCTGGTGTGGACTATATCGAAAATAGGTGGATTACGCCAATAGTTTGAATCATTGCTCCTGCTATTGCTCATATAATTAATGTGTTTTATGGAAAATGTATGTCTGCAAGCATTGAAGATATGTAAAGTTATGCCAATACCAAAGAATAAGAAAATGCCTTTCTCTGGATCAAACATTAGACCAATAAGCTTATTACCAATTATCTGTAAAATAATGGAAAGAATTGTTTATGAACAGATTCAGTTTTATTTTTTAAATAATTTTATTACAGTTTTTAGCATGCACACAGAGGAAAACACTCAACAGCCACTGCCCTGACTCAGATGGTTGATGACTGGTTTAAGGATATGGACGAGAGAAAAATAATAGGTGTTGTGGTGCTTGATTTTACTGCAGCATTGATATAACTGACCACAACTTACTGTTAAAAAAATTGGAATGTTATAGTTTTTCACAAATCACATTATGGAAGGAAAGTTATTGGACTGAGACAATTAATTTACTTTAATGGAAGATTTTCAGGCTTGTGGAACATGGAGTTCCTCAAGGAAGTTCTCTTGGGCCACTCCTCTTCACAATCTTTACTAACGATTTACTATCTGTTTACTAAACTACAGAGAGAGTTACAGTGGTGGACTGGATCAGAAGTAACAAACTGATCTCAATGGATCTAAAACTACTAGTTTAGTGGTTGGAACTCCTTTTTTTAATGTTCCAAATCGAAACTTGAACTCAGTATAGAGCAAACTTCTGTAGAGCAAAGAGAAAAGGCTAAACTTTTGGGTGTGATTGACGATAGATTGTGTTGGGACAAACACATCCAGAAGCTGGCAACTAAAATGGGCAACACCTTGTCAGTTATTAAAAGGTGTGCAAACATCTTCACACCACAGATAGGTAAAAAAGTCCTTCAGGTTTTGTTTTTTTCACATGTGGATTACTGCTCAGTGGTGTGGTCCAGCACTTCAGCAATTAATATGAAAAAATGACAAGTGATTCAGAATAAAGCTGAACGTCTGGCTTTTTTGTGTTGGTTAGATCAAATGTTGATAACATGCATGAACAACTCTCATGGTTTAAAGTTAAAAATAGATTGTGTATTTGCTAATGTTTTTTTTACATAACGTTATAACAAACAAAACACCTTTTATTTCAAACAGAAAACTATCCTTTAGAACTGCTACACATCATTATCCAACGAGGCGTGCAGTAGAAGGGAGTTTTATTTTACCTAAAGTGAAACTAAATCAATTTAGCGTTCTGTCGGGTACAGAGCGATGTGTGAATGGAACTCTCTCCCAACGACTATCAAACACAACTCTCTGTATGGTTTAAAAAATCACTTAAGACATATTATTTCAAAGGAATTAAATATGTAATTTAAAATTTGTTTGTTATAGGGCTTTTGTTATCTTATTTCTTAAATTGATTAATCTATTCGGAGTAGTGTCTTTTATTTTATTTCTTGTATAAATTGCGTTAACTGTAAGATTTAATTATGGTTAGTATTTTCTAATTTATGTCTGTGTGTGTGTAATGAAATGTCACAAAGAGTATTGTCAAAGAAAGGATTGTAGGACCCCAGGAAGAAAAGCTTTTAGTTCATGCTGAAGCTAATGGGGATCAAATAAAACAAACAAACAAGTTTACTTCAACATTTTTCCCGGGTAGGGGTTTCTGTAGAAACATTCAGGGGATGTAGCTCAGTGGTAGAGCGCATGCTTTGCATGTATGAGGCCCCGGTTCAATCCCCGGCATCTCCAACAAGTGTTCTGTTACAACAGTCTGTAAAAGAGCTACAAAACCTCTTATTCTGAAAGACAAAAGTATTAAAAGGCAATCTCCTTGTGTTCATGGTAATTAATGCAAAAATCAGTCTCAAAGACCAGATGTGTTGCAAGATTTGCAGTGAGCAGTGCATTATCCTAATGGGGATCAAATAAAACAAACAAACAAAATGCATTAATGCATCAACGGAATGTGATCAGTCAGTGACTAGAAGGGCAATGTTCAAGTAGTTTGTTTGGCATGTAGTGTTTTATGGCAACACTGCCAGTTTGAGCTGTCTGATATATTGAACAACAGACTACTTTTGACACAAATCATTTTACCAAAATAGGAAATGAATTTTGGTAAAAAGGAAATACAGCTTAGATTTGTCACTGACTTGAAAGGCTATGGTCAGGTAGATTGTCATGGGGTCTTTTCATTGCTCCACTGACCGAGTCAGTTTTCCGATAGCGTTCTTCTCTTATTCCATGATCTTAGAAAAAGTAAAAGAAATTTAGAAACGTTCAGGGGATGTAGCTCAGTGGTAGAGCGCTTGCTTTGCATGTATGAGGACCTGGGTTCAATCCCCAGCATCTCCAGCAGGTATTCCTTGTCCAGACTGTCAAAGAGCTGCAGAAGCTTTTATTCTGAAAATGAAACAATGCAGCGAGTATTAAAATGCCATAAAGTGGATGACTAACTATCAAGTGTCTAAAAACTCGGTGCACTTTACCCATGTCCTGCTTTACTCAACTATTGAAAAGGATTAGTGCATATTTGAATAACACAGTGTTGTGGGTTGCCGTGACCTCCTTGCATTTATGGTAATTAATGCAAAATCAGTCTCAATGCCCAGATGTGTATCAAGATTTGCAGTGAACATTGCATTGCCCAGTGATGATGGTATAGTGGTGAGCATAGCTGCCTTCCAAGCAGTTGACCTGGGTTTGATTCGGTAAAGATATTACCTCCTGTGGTAATCTGACTGGTAGACAGCACAACAAGTACTTTAAACTACATGTTATACAGTTTCTATTTACAGTATTTATTACCTGTAGTGTAGTATATTACTGTATTACACTCCAGTTTTTATGGGTGTTACAGCGGGAATGAAAGGTATGAGCACTGTAGCTTCTTTTTTTATGGATGAAATAATCTCAACATGCCATTAAGTTTACTCTTCAGCAGGTGGAGACATTCACTTCAGATACTTGCAACATCAGTTGCTGTGTTAAACATCAACAAACGGAAATAGACTTAATGCTGATACAAAGCACATGAAATAGCAGAGGATGGTTTCGATCCATCGACCTCTGGGTTATGGGCCCAGCACGCTTCCGCTGCGCCACTCTGCTCTGATGCTCATGACAAGGGGCTGGAAAATCTGTGATTCATATTTTGAGGGAAGGTTTTGGACCCTGTGGCAACCAAGGCTCCAACAGCTTACGGGTCTTAAAGTTAAACATTTGGTAGACCTTGCAACTATCTTTTATGTGAGCTTCCTGATTACTCACACATTGATTATCACATGTAAGACTTGTGATTGGCTGGTGTTTTTTAAAAACAGGGCATTGTGAGTACAGATATAAACATCAGTAAGTAGTCTACCAAGTTGCCTCTTATCATTTTAGTTTGGACCCCCAGTGAGGCTTACTATGTAAAGAGAGGAGCCTGGTCGGGCTAGAACTCTCCCCTGCTGGATTGGGCTGTACTGCACCGCCTAATGAAAATATACACCCTTGACATATGGATACTCCTATTATTAATATATAGGCTTATATTGCAATCTCGTCATCCTACATGTAGGTGTACCTATATTTAAATAAACACGGTAGCAAAGTTTATGTAGTGTTTTTTAATTTTACTTGTGTTTTTTTCTGTGAGGGACAACTCTGTCGGCTTATTTATATAGCATGGAAGCTAGCGTTAGCTAACTAGCAGCCAGCCTGCTTCCAAACAAATACTTTTTAATTATCTCAACCCTTTTTAACTGTCAAACTGAAACACTGGTGGTGAGCTCCAGGTCCTGCAGCTGCAGACGGACATGGATAGCTCCAGACCCGCTCACCACTAGTGTTGGTGGAATAGCTTATAAATAAATACACTTTAATTATCCTAACACTTTTTAACAGTCAAACTCAAACAACTGGCGGTGAGCTCCAGGTCTTGCAGCCACGGACGGACCACCATTAGTGGGTATAATGCGTGCCTTTTAAATTCAAATGTATTTTTTTTAAGAGGGCTGGTTGGTTAGTTCGCTAACGCTAGCTTCTATTCCACCAACACTGGCGGTGGGCTCCCAGGGGGTTGTGCCACTGCTACCGGGTCTGGAGCTCTCCGTGTCTCGCTGGAGATCAGATCACGTCGAAGTCGGCAGCGGAGCTTTCTAGCGATGTTTCCCCGCTGGCCGAGCCCACTGACGGCGGACCGTCTGCGTCTGCAGGACCTGGAGCTCCAGTCTTTCAGTTTAACTTTTAAAAAGTCTTGAGATAATTAAAAGGTATTTACAGTATTTAGAAGCGGGTTGGATGCCAGTAAGCCTATGCTAGCTTTCATGCTACATAACTAAGCCGGACAGAGTCGTCCCTCATCTGGGGATAGAAACCCTGTTGCCCCCCCTCCCCCCCATCCTGTTGGCGCAGAGCTCCACAGACTAAGTCCACAGGTGAAAACTTAGTTTTGCATCAAATGTATCTCAAGAAGTGTTGCAAAAGCCGAGGACGCAGACTCGCTGCTGTGAAAAAGTGACTGAAGTGAAAAAAATGAAATAAAGTACAAGTATAGAATTTTTTTCTTCAAGCTCTCAAATGATATTCTACAAGTGCTCGCATCACATCTACGTGCTCTCACATTTGCACCATATTTACCTTCATATTCTTTGTTGAACTTTAATGCTTTACAAAAACCAACGCAAGTAAGCGCTGTGACTAACGTTACTCTTCTGAAGTGATTTTAGAGAGGGAAATCAGGTAGAAATACTCTGGTTGACTAGCACGACACTATTGGATTCAAATAATAATCAATCCAGGCTAACGTGAATGACAGTGACTGCATGTTGCTTCTTCTAAATTCCAGGTTGTGGTCGACTAGCGGGGCCAGCTCGTTAGTTGATAAACTGACCAGACCTGTACGTCACGCTCACTAGCAACACACTCTGTGTATCCAAGAACAGTTCAGTCAGTGGAAATGACGTTAGATCAGACACAGACTTCTGTAGTAGATTAGTGTTACGTTTCAGAGTTTTGCAGCTCCGAACCGTAACGTTAATTTGGATAGACGGACCCCTTGTTTCTTTGGGCTAACTATATTAGCTTTAGACCGGCTGGTAGCAGTTTTCTGCTTGTGTCTTTAAGCTAACTATATTAGCTTTAGCCTGGCTGGTAGCAGCTTTCTGCTTGTTTCTTTAAGCTAACTATTTTAGCTTTAGACCGGCTGGTAGCAGCTTTCTGCTTGTTTTTTTTAAGCTAACTATATTAGCTTTAGCCTGGCTGGTAGCAGCTTTCTGCTTGTTTCATTAAGCTAACTATATTAGCTTTAGACCGGCTGGTAGCAGTTTTCTGCTGTTTCTTTAAGCTAACTATTTTAGCTTTAGACCGGCTGGTAGCAGCTTTCTGCTTGTTTTTTTAAGCTAACTATATTAGCTTTAGCCTGGCTGGTAGCAGCTTTCTGCTTGTTTCTTAAGCTAACTATATTAGCTTTAGCTTGGCTGATAGCAGCTTTCTGCGGTGGGAAATGCCTGGGAGACGTTGTGATTATGTTGCATTAATCAGGGGATTTAGTTTGTATTTGCAGAAAACATAAAACACTGACTACTGTAGCTTCACTGACTACCCTTCAAAAACTATGCGCATTACTGTGTCAGCGGTAACTGCTGCCTACAGTACTTTTCTACACACTTCCCATAACAAACCCCGTTGGACTAATGTCACATACACACATTGCCCACATGGCTACCTGTCTTAAAGGGGAACGGTAGGACGGTAATAATCATGTAAAGGAGAAACGTGTGAAAGTTTACTTTTCTATCAAGCAGCAAAAAAGTATTAGCGTCAACATCACCACGTCCTGCGATGTGACTATCGCGCATGCGCACATCGCGATGTCGAGGCTAAAACACATATTGTTCAGCCCTAACTGACGGTATACTTCAGTAAGCTAGTTTGCCACTTTTATCTTGGGTAATGCCACATGTAAGTATATCTTAGTTTATTTAGATACCCAACATAGGTTATACTACCTATACTGGATAACAATACATTACGTGTTTCTTTATTTCATCTAACATTTTTGCTAGCCTACTGTATACCCCACCGCATTGCAATGTTGTGTAGTTATATTGTTTTTACATTATCTTTGATTAACATCTGTGACTCATTAATATCTAAGTAACTGGTCATTGTGTTTTCTCCCAGTTTCACCCTTTGTTACTCAAATAAACGTGTTACAATGGTCCCAGTCGCCAGTGCTTGATGGTGGAAGGTGTTTAGCTGCTGGTCAGATTGCACAGCGTTACGTGCGTGCAGGACAAGACGTATTTCATGGTAATTTTAGAATAACAGAGGTGAAGAGATTCCCTGGAAAATACCAGAAGCATATCCAGGTAATCTCTGCACCTCTGTTATTCTAATATTACCATGTAATTAAATTGAAACAGGCCGTTTTGCATTTTGCACCACTGCCTTCTGAAACTCTAGCCAGGTGCCGTTCCTCGCCTTAAACAATATACCCAACAATATGGCCAACTAGCCAAGGAACAGCAAGAGACTTGGTATTTAAGACTACAAACTGACTATGTGACAGATGTGTAATCTGTCATGTCCTGCCTTCTGAAGCTCTAGCCAGGCACCATTCCTCGCCTAAAACAACATGAGTCATTCCAGTAAGTGAAAAGGAAACTCACATCTACAAAGATAACTTTGATAGATGTGACTCCCTGATGGTCTAGTGGCTAGGATTTGGCGCTCTCACCGCCGCGGCCTGGGTTCGATTCCCGGTCAGGGAATGGTCTGGACTTAACAGATTCAGGTGTGACATTTGAAAGACCAACTTCCTGGACTTGTTTTTGGTTGATTTGTCAAATTCTTCCTCATTAGTTTAACGCTAGAACCCCAACACTTTTAAAAGAGTACTGTTTCCTTTAAATCAGACCCCCGACAGCGGATGTATCCTTTTGTCATCATTGATGGGTCATAAACACTTCATCTGCCTCTATCTCAATAACAATTCTTTTCATTTTTTCAAACAGTAACTTGTAATGGTAAATTACATTTAACAATGATTTTCATATCAATTATTCATAATAAGATCTCCAATGCCTCTCAGAGTATATGACTTCTGGATCTTTCCTCAGTGTCTTGTCCTTGTAGGAGACAACTGAATTTGTCATGTCTTTGCTTTCTCCCACCAAGGAGGGCTCGCTGATTCCACTCTGGAATCCAAACGACAAGGAAGCAATTTCAAACAGCGGGGGTAAGTTAAAGTTTCAATTCGGTGGATAAATTATTTAAATTGGACATTGAGATGGTTTGTGAGACAAATATTGATTGTGATTTAACTGAGGGATTCGAGGAAAGTTATATTTTGTTTTGTAAAACTTTGGGTTGTGTACAAAACAGGAGAAAGGAGAAGCTAGTTTTTTCCGATTTTCAGGTCACACTTGATACTATTTCACATCTTTGTCTGTAGTTCTCTATTCTGTCTGGGCTTAACTCTATCTCCCCCAGCGCTTATTTTTTTTCTTGTTCTGTCTTGGCAAGAAGTATCATGCTTTTGGGTCGTCTGTCCATCTCTACATTAGAATCAGAAAGACTTTATTGATCCCTGGAGGGAAACTCTGGAAAAGACTGCTCCTTCGAGCCAGATTTGAACCAGCAACCTAAGGATTTCAGATTTATGCCTCTACAGTCCTCCGCTCTACCAACTGAGCTATTGAAGGGCAAAAAATGAACACACTTCCCATTTTCTTTTTAATTTGATAACACAGGACCACCTGGAGGGCATTTCTGAATCAGCAGGGCTGTAGCTCAGTGATAGAGTGCACTTCACAGTCTCAACGCCCAGATGTATTACAAGATTTGAAGTGAACAATGTATTGTCAAGTGATGGTGGTATAGTGGTGAGCATAGCTGCCTTCCAAGTAGTTGACCTGGGTTTGATTCCCAGCCATCGCAATAGCTTCTGTGAGTGATGTTACTTGCTTTATTTTACAAGAAGTCAGCAGAAAGGTTACTTGCACAAACTGGTTTGATAAAACATTAGATCTCTTTGGGCTGCACGATTATGGCCAAAGTGATAATTGCGATCATTTTGATCTATATGGAAATTATCACAAGTAATTGTTGATTTTCTACTCCAAAGTGCTAGAAAGGAAGCATTCACCAATCATTGAACCTCAGATTGACAAGGAACGGCAGCACGGTGATTGTGGATGATTCTAGTTACTTCACTAAGTTCAGCCCATTGATGTAGCTGTAAGACATCACCTTGGTTGGCTTCCAGCTGTGTAATACATACAAATGGCAGTGGTGGGATTTGAACCCACACCTCCAGAGAGACTGGAGCCTTAATCCAGCACCTTAGACCACTCGGCCACACTACCTGCAGGAATCAGCTCTCCACATCGTGACAAACACCGGCACCGTAACTAATGGTATGCTTGTTAATGTTATTGGAAAAAAAAACGTTCCAAGGAAAAAGCCAATAGCTACATCCCCTGAAGATTTTCCGATTTTTTTTTTCTTTTTTCTGAGATAGACTTAGACTTATCTTTATTAATCCTTTTGGGATGACTCCCGCAAGGAAATTGAAATATCACTGAATAAAAGAAGAAACCTGGGTAAAACGTTGTAATGTTAATGTTGTATACGGCTTCAAAACCTGTAAATACAACTGCGGTGGATGGAAATCAAACTGGGCAAAATAATTGCACTGCTATGGTATGAATCATAGTCAAAAAGTAAAACACCTGCTGTCTTTCTAGTGGACAATACAACGTTCACTGCAAATCTTGTAACACAGTACTCCACAGTACCTATGAGATAACACAAAATTGTTTGTGAAGGCACATCTGTGATTTGGTAAACCGTGAGGTGTCATTTGTTTGCTGCCACTCTTAAAGAATGCCTCTCGTTGTTGGCAGGACTTGAACCTGCGCGGGGAGACCCCAATGGATTTCTAGTCCATCGCCTTAACCACTCGGCCACAACAACCTGAAAAGCAGCACTATATATGTTGCTCAAATGTTCATAAACTTTAAACAAATTGCAAATCGTAGTGCGCTCCCTGTGTCTGTGGATCCTTGTGGAGGCAGCTTGATTGATATGCTCTATTATTTGTACCATGACAGAGATCTAATATTTTTTCCAATTGGGTTGGGCAAGTAACCTTTCTGGTTACTTTGTGACAAATAAAGCAAGTAACCACACAACGAAAACTACTTCTATGCTCACCACTATACCACCATCGCTGGACAATGCATTTGGTATACTTAAAGGTTGGCTTTTTCCTTTTATAAATTAAGGCATTAAGATCTTCTAAAAGATGATTTTTTTAATTCCTCTTTTAAGTCAACTTCAGCATGGGGTTCCTAAACGCATGCTTACCACTGTATGCATGTATACCTGCATGCATTTCAAAATGTAGGCCATGTATGTACTAAAAAAAAGAAACAGAGCCGTATTGACACAAAAAAAAGAATTTGACAGCAGAAAGCACCATTTAAGGACACACAGCAGACCTACAATGAAATTGTAATTGAACTGCTTTGAAAATAGTAAGAACCTTCTTCATCACAAACTGATGGTGCAGTACTTGATCCACATGGATCCACTTGCTGTCCTCTGGCTGTTCCTCTCTCTGTCCCATTTATGTTTTCTTCCACATCACTCTCTTTTTCATGCTCTTCACCCTCTTCTTCATCCTCTTCACTCTCTTCTTCATCCTCCTCACCCTCGGGAATATCCCTCTCTGTGTCAGAGCCCTCCCTTTCATCACATGCCCTCTCCCAAACTCCTCTGGCTCTCCCTCTTCCTGCTCTTCAGTCCCTTGATTTGTTTCTCTCACTGCTGTTTTTCTCCCTTTTTGTTTACTAGGGCACTATACCGCTTCCTCGTTCATGATAAATATTAGAAGAAGATGGTATGGGGTATGCGTTACATTTCCCTCCCTACTCAACACGGACATGAAGCCTGTTGATTACTTTACACAAATGTAGTTATTTGTTATTGCAATGCAACACCAAAGAGGAATGAAATTACGTTTTAACATCACAACATTGTGTAGACCTAGCAAGGAATGTGACATTTGGATTTTCGCTTCTGCTTCGATGAGTTTGATAGATAGATAGATAGATAGATAGATATTATTGATCCAAAAAAAGGGAAATTATAGTGTTACAGCAGCGTACAACAGTCACACAGCACAGACTAAAAATATAAATGAAATATACGTACAATATACATGAAAAAATAATAATAATAATTAAAAGAACAAATATTTGAATATATACAGGATGGGGAAACAAACTACCTAAATAATATGCTGAAAAACACGATGAAGTTGTAAACATGTCAAGACCAGACATTTACTAACGTGATTTCACTCTCTGTGTGAGGAGCAACAGGAACACGGTTATGTGCAAGAACAACAAGTCTCTTACGAGATAAAATTGTTTTGCTTACCTAAGACTCTGGCAACAGGAGAAATCGGAGCTTCTCTCTCAGAGAGTAGTGTCTCATTCACCGAGGAGCAGCACCACGTGTGGACGTGGCAGGCACCCTACGGTATTTTGCTCTGAATTAGATTATTATTACACTGAATTGTGTAGAACTTTGCGTCGCACATTAGTCCCGCTTTCGGCGCGTGTAAAATCATAGTTAATTACTATTTCTTTTGTTTGAGCCATGCAGAGCAGAGTGGCGCAGCGGAAGCGTGCTGGGCCCATAACCCAGAGGTCGATGGACCGAAACCATCCTCTGCTAGTTCCTATGCTTTGTATTTGCATTAAGTCTATATCCAGGCTGTTAACAAGCATCTGTTAAGTGTCTGAAGTGAAATGTCTCCACCTGTTGAAGAGTAAACTTAATGGCATGTCAAGTTTATTTCTTCCATAAAAATGGAAACTACAGTGCTCATAATATGTAACACCCATAAAAACTGCAGCATAACACAATACATATACCACAGTACAAGTACATAAACACTGTAAAATAGCAAGTAAAACATGTATGTTTAACGTGCTTATTGTGCTGTCTACCAGTCAGATTACCACAGGAGGTCTTAGTCTACCACTACGTTCTATAACCCTACCAGGCAGATTACCACAGGAGGTAATATCTTCTGCAGCTCTTTTAAAGACTCTACCATAATACCTGCTGGAGATGCCAGGTCCTCATACATGTAAAGCATGAGCTCTACCACTGAGCTAGGTAGGGGGTAGGGTAGGGGTGAAAACATACCCCTATACAATGGGACACCACTTGGTTACATCATCATACAGTATTAATCACAAACTTCCAAGATGTCGTCTCTGTCTGTTGACTGTGTAGGTTTTGACAACAGTGACATATGCATGTACATATTTATATATTTTATAGTTATTTTATGTTCACTTTGGTGTTGCAGAGGCAGATGTTCTTATCTGTGTAGTACTTAGGTCTGTTTGCAATACATATGTGTATACACATGTATCATGTAAACATACATGTACACTCTGCATACATGATGTGTTGTATATCTGTTTCAGTTATCACCGTTTTGAATGTCATTGGTGTTCAGAAAAACATTTTGTAAACAAAAATCCGTCTTTATTGGTGATAAATTAAACATAATAGGCAAAAACATTAAAAAATATATATTATATTAACGAACCGTTATCAACCATTAGAACCATAACTAACATGTCACACACATAAAAAGGCACTCAAATGTGTAAAACTAAAAAAAATACACACAAGACCACAAACAAATTAACTAGTATATGGTGCTTATGACTCTTTCTTTAAATGCAGCAGCATAAGAGAGACACAATACACAACAAGAGAAAGCTGAATAACAGTGGATCATACACAGTTTAGACTTAAAGACAGGAAAGTATATCTTCAATTCTCTATTTCATAAGTCACACACTGAACATATTCATTCATTTACTGTTTAGGCGAGTCTGATCTCAGTCCCTCCACAGCCTCTCTACAGCATGCTGGTCTCACAAGAGCCAGGCTGCAGTATCTGAAGAGTGACTATGAGTTTAACTGCTTTTTTAAACCAGGGGTAAAGGAAGGCATAGATCACAGGGTTTAGACAAGAGTTACAAAGGAACACAAAGAGAACATGGGATGCAGATGAAACATTAACAAAGCTGTCACCCAGAAGAGAGACACAGTAATATGGACAGTAACATATTAGGAACACAACTACCAGAACACCAAGAGTCCTGGCTGCTTTCAGCTCTGATTTCTTTGCCTTTGAAGTCACTGACAGTTGGTGTGTGACAGCTGTAATGTGAGCGCACATGGCACGGGCCTGAGACACAGCCACGGCAAATACTCTCAGATACAGAGCTACGATGACAGTAACTGGAACAATAAAGGACAAAACAAGATCTATTAGTCCTGTGAAATAGTCAATGAACAAAAGATATTCTCCGTAGCAGGAAATATACCTCCTGGGTTGAGTCAGGTCATCCTTCACAAAGAGAAAGCTGTAGGAAGCAGAATAGAGCCAACACAGACAAACACTGAGTTTAACTCTGTTCACAGTGATTCTGGTGTTGTAATGCAGAGGGTCACAAATAGCCACATAACGGTCAACTGATATGAGCACTATGTCACCTAGTGAGGATACAGAAATGATGATTGAAAGATAATTATAAAGAAAACACACAAAGTCACCAAGAAACCAGCAGGATGTTTTTTTGAGGATTTCTCCCGGCATCAACACGAGGCCCACTAGAAGGTCTGAGACAGCCAGAGAGCGGAGGAGGATGTTGGTGGGGGTGTGGAGCTGCCTGCATGGAAAGAGAAAAGTATCATTAAACCAACAACACTGACAGAACAACCCTAACCAGTTCTCAAAATTAAAAATATAAAATCCATATTAGGTTAAATATTTTTCAATCCCCTACATCAGTAAGAGTAGACAGTTAAAATCACTTGGTTGAGGTCACGGTGGAAAGAAAGCAATGAATAATATTGGTAAGAGAGTAGACATGAACAACAGTCTTTGGCATCAAAGTCAGACATTTGGAGCAACAATATTCAGACCTAACTCAAAGACAATTCTTCCAAATATACAGCAGCTGTTCCCATTTTAACGTTACACATCCTGTAGAGAGAAGCAAAGAAGTTAATATCTGCCTGAAGTGGGAGATTGAGATGATGATGAGCAGGTTGAGAGTCACAGTGGTCAGAGAGATGGAGTAGCACACAATGTAAATGAGCAGTGTTTGGGGCCAAGGAGACGAGGGCTTCCTGCAGGAGGTGTTTGGGAACTGGGGAAAGCAGAGCTCGGCTCCGTCCTCAACCTCCATCTGCAGAGGTCTGCAGACAGCTGCAGCTCTGGTAGCTTTCTGAACAAACCTGAGTCATGTAACTGATTTATCTCTCTCTCATTCTCTTCATCCCCTCCTCTTTCTCAGTCCCTGTTTGACTCTGATGCCCCTCCTCCCTGACTCTGCACATCCCACCATCATCTGTTACATCATCAGATGATTACAGGGTTACATCATCTGTAACCCTGCCTTTTTTCACTGTTTCTCTTCTGTCATTTTCTACCCTTGTTTTCTTTCCTTTGTCCTATTATTTAAATCTTTTCAAGTTTCTGAAACAGAAGTTTTGCATTTCCAGCTCTGTCTCTACAACCATGTGGGGTAAGGTCTGGCTACAGAACAGATGCATTCTGGGATAGGAGAAAACAACACTCTGAGTTGTTTGCACTTCTTTCACCCAATCACAATTAACTCAGGAGAAGCTAAGATCTGGATGTAGAGACGGTGGCTCTGCTAAATAGTCTTGAGTAGGACCTTGGTTTGGTGAAACATTTGCATCTGGCTAATGAAAACGCCACACACAATAAACAATCAAGTTAAATCCCACAATACAGTGACTTGAGCTATTTAAATAAGCTGGACACACGGTTAAACATCATTTGGTCTTACCATAGTACCACCATGTGTACTTTTTCCATAGCAATCTCACCAATAGGCCCAGAAAACTCGTCTGAATGACTCGAATCAGCCAGTTAAAGACCAACAATGTTTCCTCTCTAGCATTTAGCTGAGTGAAGCAGCAGTGAAACAATTCACGAAGGTGGCTAAACTGTGTCGTTCTCCACAGCTGACCAAGTATGGTGACTTCTGTCTTCAAAATACCAAGATAGTGTTGGCCAAAAGGCAAACTGCTAGCTTCAAAACAGCAGTCAAACCCAAGGGTGAATTCGCTGACGCTCCGTCCACTATATCAGCCAATCAGCGTCTAGTGCAGAGCTACTGGAAGCTAAGGACATGGTATAGGTGTGTGTGCCGGGCCAGTTATCTTGCTTTCCCAGGTGCTCAATCGTGTCATCACTATGTGCCGTTGGATAGCAATCAAACTTTGACACAGAGTTCAGGTATCGGAAATTAATACAAAACCGTAATGTGGCATCCTGTTTTGGAACCAACACCACTGGATCACTTTTGCAGCGCTCAATGAACCCCAGAGACAGCATCAGGTCCACTTCTTTTTTCAAGGACACCAGGAGGCGCTCTGGGATCCTGTAACTCATTCGTTTAACTGGAGCCTCCTCCTTCAACACAATATCATGCTCCACCATATTTGTGCAACCTGGGTACTCTTGAAATATTTGACAATTACATAAAGCTTTTACCTAGTTTTATCCATCAGCTGGCAGATGGTCCAGGTCAGGTTCCTGGAATTGCTAAGGACAGAAACTGGTCATCCACCACCTCTTCCTCCTCCACAGCTCTGATCATTAATACCTCTGCCTTCCTCATCCTTTAACTCCTTTAGGAGGTTCACATGCAGCACCCTGCTGGAACGTGGTTGGCTGACAGTAGAAACTTGGTAGGTGGTGGGTCCAAGTTGCTTCTCCACCTCAAAGGGTCCCTGCCATTTTGCCAGAAGTTTGCGGCCACTGGTAGGCAGCATGACTAGGATCTTCTGACCTGGAACAAAGGTCCTCTGCCGTGCCGACTTATCATCCCATTCTTTCTGGTACTGCTGGGCCTCCGCCATGTGCTGCTGGGCAAATTCTGCCACCTTCTGTAGCCTGTCTCTCATCTGAACAACATAGCAGATGACGTTAACACCCCCTCCCTCTGCTGGTCCCCTTCCAAGGCCTCCCTAAGCAAGTTCAGTGATCCCCTCACCTCATGACCATACAACAGCTCAAATGCAGAAAACCCAGTAGAGGCCTGGGGTACTTCCCGGTATGCAAAAAGGAGGTAGGGTAGCTATTGATCCCAATCAGAACCAGTGTCTTCTGGTACTGAGGGCAAGTCCTACAAAAACTGGGCAACATCTCCCTGTAGCCTTCCAGGTGGAGTAATTCCACTGGTTTTCTTTCCTTCTTGCAGCCACAAACACATCAGCCAGTAACACAACCTCTGCAGCCGTTCGTGTTCCCTGATCCATACCTGCAGCTCAGGAGATAGCATCCGCAAATACTGCTCCAAGATTACAATTTCACAAACAGCTTTAACAGTTTTACCTTTCCGTTGGATCCACTTCCCATACAGCTACTTCAGTCTAACATACAGCTCCTTGGGACTTTCACCAGGATCAATATCTGTTGAACGGAATCTCTGCCTGTAGGTCTCTGTGTTAATGTTATATTTCTTTAGAAGTGCATCTTTAATACAGTCATAATCAAGAGCATCATCTAAGTCCATATTCACATAGTCCCAACTCGCCTTACCAGTAAGCAATGGAATAAGGTGCAAAAGCTAGTCAGACCTAGGCCACCGACATGCTACTGCAATTCCCGTATGTGTGAGGAAACAACAGGATAAACACCCTTTTCCATTTGTATTTGTGTAATCTGATGCAAAGCTTACTCATGACACAATCATTTGTAACTTAAATATGGTGACGGCCCACTGCCGACCACTCAGGTGAAATTTGCCGGTATTTTTCACCAGGTGCGTCTGGGAGGCGCCGCGAGCCACACAAGCAATCACAGCCATTCAAGTCGATGTTTGGTGGTCCACCAGCTGCGTCACAGGGCGTCCCCGTGAATCAACGCTCCGATAAAAATACGCCCCAGGTCGTTTTTCATCGAGCCACAGGCCGTTTGTACAGCCGGGGAGAAGAGAAACAGAGAGAGTATCCAGTCAGTTTACCTAAACATCCCCGATATCCTTTACTTCTCCTCCACAACGCCACGGACAATGAGAGCTTCATCATGGAGAGAGGTTCATCTCCGCCTTTATTCATCAGGACAGCAAGGAGAGAGAGGGGGGGCGAAGACATGCAGGATACGTGATACAGGTCGAGTTAAACCCCGGACTTCTATATTGAGGAATAAGCCTCCCTTTTATGGTCGCATGCCATACCAACTGAACTAACCAGGGGTCCCACTAATCAACTTTCAAACAACACATGATCCCCAGATCCTTGGGAAAAGTCCTGTGATTGATTCAGTTGTTAGTTTGACCCTTCCAACACCCCAACCTGCCATCTTTTTAAGAATTCAGCTCTCTTATACTTCGTGAACTTACTTCCTGTACCTTCAGATGCGCTCCGGCAGCTCTACAACCCTAACTCTCTTTACCTGCTAAATCCTCTACTATATTCACCAGCTAGTCTCTAACTTCATCTATTTGCTGCTGAGTTTTTAGAGAGTACTAAAAAAGGGCGCTGATGATACTGTGAGAGTGAACAAAACATAAAGTTTTGGGCCTTAAAAACCAAAAACAACTGAGTCAAAAACCCTCTCTAGATATTAGAGGAGCTGCAGAGTGGGGAGATAATTCTCTGTGGATTTGGGACTGGCAGCGACCCCTCTCACATTACACACGCTAATTGAATCTCTTTTTGTTATTAAAGATCTAGACAATTTCGACAAAATACATGATTGTACTCATGTTAGACACAATATCAACTGAAAAAACAGTCCTGTTCAGTAATGATTGCATCACTTGTTGATGGGTTCATGCTGACTCTCATTTGTCTTCACACCTCTTATGGCAGACACCTCATTGGTCGAGATGGCATCATCTGACTAACCCATACAGGTGTGAAAGAACTTCCTTTCCAGAGGGGTTCAGCACACCGCCTTTAGGAGCCACTAATGGGCTGTAAGACGTTAACAGAGAGGCAGATCTCCCGGGACCTGACTGTTTGTGTCTGATGATGCCCACTATACACAACAAAGTAAATGGTGATTTAGCCCACTAATCCCTGATCTATAGGGAGATGAGTTTGGATCTTCAGTTTTAGCTCTGCTCATTAAGACACCATGCTGTAGCATTCACATGAATTTTGGCTCTTTACACTTGCTGAAGACTACATTGTGCAATGCAGTTTTTCTTTTTAGTACCATATGGTTGTCAGCAGGGCCTGAAGTTAACTTTTTGGCCACCAGCCATACAGGCTTTTTACCAGCCAATGTTTTTCCTCAAAGGATTTATGAGTATGCTGTCATAAACCAGCCACGAACCTCGCCATTGTCCCCAGCTGTCCCGTTTGGTGTGGAAAACGTCTTTTTTACTTTTCTTTGACCCCAATGATGTGCCCCCACCTTTTTTATTTTTATTTTCACAAAGCACTGTAAGATCACATTAGACCATATTATTAACTTGTCCTGAAGAATAATTACTACAAAGGACTCAGCAGCATGTGTGTCTGTGGCCTAAATGAAAATGAATGATGGCTCCTCATATGACGCAGCCAGGCGTGTACCAGGCGACTAATGGCAATGCCCGGCCAATGAGAATTGAGTGACTCTGTTTGTTGACACTTAGTGTTGTTCTTTTCACATTTAAACCAAGTCTGTAATTTTCTACAATTGGGAACATTTCACGAGTAGAAGAAAAAATGGATTCAATCAAATTTCAGCAAATTTTGGACGCTAACTTGATGCCATCAGTGAAAAAGCTGAAGTTAAAGAGAGGATGGCTTCTACAAATGGATAATGATCCTAAACACACCTCAAAAGCAAATTTGAGCCTTTGGAATAAACTCCCTGGGAGTTAAAATCAACTCAATTTGAGTGTACATGTGAGACCATCAATTAAACTCTAGCGCAGAGTTAAAGTAACTATTTTGTAGGAGTTGATCTTTTAACCTTTTTCAGGAGTTAAAACTGAACTATTGTGGGAGTTAAACACTAATCCCAGGTGGAGTAAAATAAAACTCTAACCTTGAGTCAATTTTGATGTGAACTCCTTAATAGTGTTAACAATCAACACTTAAAGTATGTTTTATTTAACACTTATAGAGTTGATATAAAATAAAAAGGTTTTAGGTGAAAAAACTACATAAAACAAAAAACAATACACCACACTACATTACTACAAATATTTATTTGTATTGACATATCCATACAGTGTTTAACAATCCATGCTACAGGAATACTTGTGTAAAAATTTATATTTTGACTAAAAGTGCTTTTACTGACAGTGTAAATATTTTTTCAGCAAACATTCACTTAAAAACTACAACTTTCTAAAACAACATACAAATGTGAATCATGCCAATAGGACATTTGGGCATCAAATTATTTGAAATGCTTTATTCGATCCCTTTCTAGAACCAAAATCTTCCTAGGGATGTTTTCACTTATTTGGAAAGCATGAAAATGGTCATGGAAACAAGTTTCATGTTCAACCAAAACAAAAACAACTTTCCCATTGTGATAATTGAAGAGGTTAATTTACTGAAAGCTTGCATGCTTTCATCAGTGCTTGTGCAAACCAAAAGCCAACATGATGTTCAACTCCACAATTCACCCAGTGTGTGAGGTTGAAAGAACTACAGTATTGGGTTTACTGCTTCCCAAAAGTTTGGCTATGATGGAGGAACACTTTGCTGTGAGTTGACACTCCTCCTGCTTCAACATTTTGGCATTGCGATGAAGTAGAGGGTGTTTCATCATTTAAGCAATGAGAATGATTGGACAGCTGGGTGTCACAGTTGAGGTACATATGTGTTGTCAGTAGGATCATGTATCTTGATAAGATGTCCTCTAAATCCAGAATAACTTAAAAATTGCAAACAACATCATATTTGATACATTGCATGAATTAGTTTGAGGTGAGGAGAAGTAAAGCTGTATCAGACGATGAAGCACAAAGGACACATCTGAACATGTTTGCTGCTTTAGCAAATACTGCTTGTTTAAGAGCTTTGCACTTAACTCTTTGACTCTTGAGAGTTTCTTTTGTTGTCCCTATGTTGATATCGTACAGAGTAGTCTGCAGGAATCTGTACAAGCTCAACAGAGCATCATCATATTGCACACTGAAAACAAAGTGGGAGCTCATCAAATGCGCCCAGGGATGTAGAAGACTGACATGGAAGAAGTTTTCTATCCAAGACTATGTAAAAGCTGAAAACCTGTGCCAAAGTCCCTGTGGCCAGCAGATACGACTGGGGGTTTCCTTTAATAGTCATGAGGTGTTCTTCAAGGCTGTGGCAAGACTGAAACACAAAGAAAAACATCTTCATATAAGCCATTAGTTTAAAAAATAATGTGTTGACCTCAAAATTTGAAATTGAATCCTATTGTTTTGACAAACCTTGTGAAATGTAACCAAATGATCAGTAGCCTCTCCAATGCTGATCTTTTGGGGCTTCTTCTGGTTGAGGAGTTAGCAGATGGTGCAATACAAGAAGAGATGCCATGTTGCTGTCCCACTCTGCTGACAGGGTAACACAATTTACTTCAGAATGCATTTCTTCACACTTCTACCTCGTGCTAGTTATGGTGAATATTTCCACTTAAAAGAATAGTGCAGCTATTGAATCGGGTCTAAAGTTTGAATATTTCAGATTCAAACTATCACAGAGCTTCAATGAAGAGCTGCAACAACATGACACAGCGTATAAGATGTAGGTGATAATGTCAGACAGGATTGTCAAACTGTATGTCCAGCTGAAATCAAATTTAGTTTTTCCTTTCGTAGTCAAAAGCAATATTAATGTGTTATTCTAATGTATTAAGAGAAAGAAAGAAGTAATGCAGTAATGCTCTTTTTTGTAGCAGTTCAAAGTTTTTGACAACATTACTAAACTTACTTAAATCTTCTGGAAGACTAAGTCATGGTCAGTGATGTGGTGAAGAAGAAACATGGCCTCCATTCATTCATCTCCTGTTTGCTGGTCATCTGTGGATCTAGACGTTCTTGCCGATGTGGGACCTCCTTTCAGCTCCACTCTGCTACGAGATGCAGATGGGGTTTTAGATTGACGCTGCACAGTTTTTATACACCACTCAATAAAGCCTTTGTTGCTCTGCATGTCATAGAAATGTTCCTGAAAATAAAAGAGTATTTCTGGTTGAAGAGCAGACAATAACAAGTTTGTGATGAATGTAGTGTATATATGCTGTATGCACAAAAGATCAAGAAACCAAAATGTAACTGCCAACATTAGTTTACAGTATGGCTACTATGCAAACTCACAGATCTCTTTTTTGAGTATGGGTCTTTCAAAAATGGGAAGAGTGACACAATCCCAAAGGCTTTGTTGCTTTACTTCATTTCTTTAACTGTCCCACAGCTTTCTCTTTCTCTCTTTAGAAACGTGCCACCGTTGTGGCAGCTTGCGCCAATATCCAATACTTGTATTAACTTTTATTGTTCGCCACGCCCCCGGTGTGTAACGGCCTTTACGGTATACGTTGTATAGCATCATATTTATCCTTTAAGTATTGTTTCAGCCCAATTGTATTAGTTAGCCTACTATGAAATCTTGGTTACCTAGCTAAACTGTAAGTTTACCAACTGAGACGGCCATGTCCCCGCTATTTAGCTGTATACTTAAAAATAGGCACCCCAACTCAGGAGACACGTTGCTGACGAGGCTGTTGTTTTAACCAGAATAGTAGGACAATTTATGAGGCTTTACCTGTTCTATTCCTTCAGAGTAGCCAGCTAACGCTAAGTCAAGTCATTGCTTCAGTGTAGGACAGGTCCGTTAGCGTAGCGTCGTCTACCGTGTGTGGTCTAAAAGAAACAATGCAGGTTCTGTAAATTGATAGAACTAGCTAGCGAAACACACAGAAACCGTAGTAATGATTAGAATAATGTTGGCGTTAATTTCATGCAGTAGCTAGCTAAGTTACGAGTAAAATGCGACAAGCCATGAAGTTATATTCAGCACGTTCGACAAGTTTGAGACACTCACAGCTAGTTAGCTAGCAAGTTTTTACTTTCTAATATACAAGCTCATGTGTTAAACTGACTGAAAAGTTAGTCGTTAAAACTAAAGAAAGGCGGTATATTAAGACAGTACATTTACAAGAGAGTTATTTACAGCCTAACATAATAGTTTGAGATGTAAAATGGTACATTTAACTTACCTGCCTCACAGTGAAGTCCGGCGCGGCAGCTTCAAAGCTGTGACGTTAGTGTTATGAATCAACACCAGTACCGTAGTTGAATCACGTTCCTTAACACCCAACGAATGAACTCCGAAATATAACACCATCAAAGAGTATCCCTTTACACAACCTGTAGTCAAATTTAGGAAATAAACTCAAAAATCTAACACTAAACACTTTTTTTGTCTAACTCCATATTATTCAACACCAGGAATTTGCTGTGGCACAGTGGATTACATCAAGAGGCGTAAACTGAAGGTTTTGCCATGGCCTTTTCACAATCTCTTGACCTCAACATAAATGATGGGCGAATGGGCGAAGATACCTCAAACAAGAATTAAAGACTCTTGGCTGGCTACAAGAAGCTGAAGAAGAAGTTTCCAAGCTGTGATACTTACCAAGGGGGGGAGAGTACAAGGTATTAACTCTGCAGGGTGCGGCAGACGCCATTTTTTTGTTTTCTGTTATTTGCAAAGTATAAATAATGGAAATAAAATCTAACTTTTTGTGACATATTATACGAATGTTTAGTCTGAAATTTGATGCCTTTTGGACTTTTTTCCATCTTTTCTTGTCTTATTTATGCACATTAATACAAATTTTTCCCTCGGGTGCCCAAACTTTCGAGCCCCCCTGTAGTTTGAACCTGCCGTTCCATCTCAGTGTCTCGACGGCTGCCTCAGTAGTTTTTATCCTGTTCCATCAGCCCCTCACTTCCCCCGGGCCTGTGCACATCTATGGAACTTTCTAGACATGACACCAGATACACCCAGATACCCTGGATTCATGTTAAGGCTTTCATTTTTGAAAGAACTTTCAAAAAAACTTTTTTGTTCCCAGTCCATAATTCAGAAATCTCTGCACGTAAGCTGGCAAGACTGAAAACCAACATTGAATGCCCATGACATCCCTCAGACGGCACTGCATTAAAAACCAGCATCATTACGTAAAGGACATTATTACCACGTGGCTCAGGAACACTTTGGAAATCCACTGTCAGTTAACACAGTCCATCGCTACATCTACAAGTGCAAGGTAAAACTCTACCATGCAAAGTGATAGACATCTATCAACAACACCCAGTAATGCCACTGGCTTCTCTGGGCCCGAGCTCATCTGAGATGGACTGACGCAAAGTGGAAAGTGTGCTGTGGTCTGACGAGTCCACATTTTAAATTATTTTTGGAAATCATGGACATCACGCCGTCCGGGCCAAAGAGATAAAGTACCATAGCTTTGGCCACTATTCCGTACATTCTGGTACGCTCCGGCTGCCCTACAACCCTAACCTTATTTACCTGCTAAATCCTCCACAACATTCACCAGCTCGTCTCTAACTGTGTCTTTGTGCTGATCAGCACCACACTTTGGTACAGCGGGTATCTAGAGAGTTCTGAAAAAGGTAGCTCCTGAAAACTGTGAGAATGAAGAAAATAGTAATGTGTTGGGCCTTAAAAAAAAACAAAAATCAGTGAGTTAAAAAAACCTTTGTGAAGCTGAGAGGATCTGCAGAGTCGGGAGATAATTCTCTGTGGATTTGGGACTGACAGCAACCTATCTGACAACAAACATGGTA
This sequence comes from Etheostoma spectabile, assembly GCF_008692095.1. Classification (NCBI taxonomy): domain Eukaryota; kingdom Metazoa; phylum Chordata; class Actinopteri; order Perciformes; family Percidae; genus Etheostoma; species Etheostoma spectabile. The sequence goes on from NW_022604349.1 coordinate 64,289, forward strand.
ATTGGATCCCTTTTATTGTTAAAGATCTAAAACATTCCGATTGATTAAATTATTGTACTTATGGCAGACACAATATCCACTAAAAACATCACTGTTCAGTAATGATTGCATCAGATGTTGATTTTTTTTTCATGCTGTCTTCACACCTTTGATTGCAGTGACACCTCATTGGTTGAGATGTCATCATCTTACTACCTCGTACAGGTGTGAACAAACTTCCTGTCCAGAGGGGATCAGTACACTGCCTTTAGGAGCCACTAATGGGCTGCAAAACATCGTTCATAGAGAGGCAGAAATCTCACGGGACCTTGTGTGGATGACAAGGCTCACTAAACAGGCAATTTAAGTAAATGGTCATTTTATTTCATATTTATTTTAAAATAATAAGAAAAACACACTTGTCACATCAAATAAACACTTGTATGATGAGATATCGAGAGGTCCAGAGCTAGTAGCAAAACTCTAATATTTTTACAGACTACTTCATCTACTTCTGCACTCCACCAACCCCCCCATTTTCCCCGGGAGACTGCTGTTTTTCATTGCCCTCTGCTGGTTTCCTCCTGTGGTGAAACCTCTCCTGTATTTCTCCCAATTTATGATACATTTTCACAATTCTTTCCTTTTCATATCAACCTATTTTTGGCACAACACAGCTCTGAGACTCTAAAGGTATACAGTTTCCATCCAGCCCGAGTTCTTTCCTTGCAACTGTCTTGCTGCCTGCTCTAGAATTATTGAGTCCTTGTAAATTAGAGTAGTCTAGAACTACACTGTCAAGATAACTTGTTATGACTTTATACTATATGTAAATTAAATTTAATTGACTAGGAACACTAGGGACAGCTACCAGAAGACTTACAACTTTAATGACAGGTTGCTCACGTCAGATCTACGTCTTCAAGCTTAGTTGGAGGCTGTGCAGTGACGCTCGGCACTCACCGAAAAAGGGCTTCCGACACACTTAGACATCATACCCGTCGTTCATAAGCATTCTTCTTCCAACTGGTCTGTCCTTACCCTCATTCCTCCCTCCCCCACGGGTTTTCCCATGTGCCTGCTCCCTCTGTCTGTCATGTCTCAGGCGATCTCTGCATTTTCATCCTCGTGTTTGCAGGCTTCACAAGACCCTATGCAGATACAACCTTCATCCCTTCCTCTACCTTTCCTTCAGCTGTTCCTGGCCAATCGGCTTCTGCTCCCTCCCTTTGCAAGCTGGCCGCACTGCAATTCCAGTGCCACTTCCAGCAGCTCAAAGGGACCTACCTAATATGGTGATTGAAGGTCCTCAGCCTTCCTCTTCTTTCCAGCTGGTCTGTCCTTACTGCCTTCCCCCCCTCCACCATCATCCATGCTCATTCCATCCAACGCTTTTTCAGCTTTTGAGGTGTTCAGAATTTGCACCGACGTCATCCCCAGTTTATCAGACATCACCATCCACACCTCAAACTCTCTCATATTCACATTTAGAAGTTTCCTTCCTAATTTATGCCTTGCACCTCAGCTCCTACATCAACCCCTACGGGCCACTAATCAAATACATCGGCTCCAGGTACGCTGCCAAGGCATCTCCACAACACCCACTTTTCAGTATTCCAAAATGGCCACTCGATTCTGGTTACAAAAACATCTGAACAGAATTCTCTGCATTTCAGCCATATCACCCAAACATTATTCCTGCCACTCTTTTTGCAGTGGTGCAGCATCCACAGCCGGCATATCAGGCATCTCCGACCAAACCATTCAGTTCCCAGGCCGCTGGTCATCCCAGGCATACCAATCTTACCACACATCCTCCCAGACCAGCCATCAGACGACATCCACATCAATTCATCCATCTGCACATTCATATTGTTCATCTGCACATTCTTAATGTTTACTAAATATTTAACTAACACATGTGTGATGTGTGTGAACCTGCGACTTGGTGAGCCATTTTTTCAAAGTGTCTGTAAATACATGTCCATTGTAATGTTCTACTATGAGATATCAGTAAAGTTTTTGCATGGGCCCCTATCAGATGACTCCTTGAGCACTGATGCCTCGCTGTGCGAACCTCTGGTCTGATGTTTTACATCATGGTAATGATAAGCATCCTCAGCAGCTGCGGTTGGATCATCTTCCTTCTGCCGCTTTTGTTTGTCCTGGTTGAAGGTGTCTGTGAAGACCCCAAGAACTCTTGAATCTGAACATTCAGAACATTCAACAACAAAACAACAACATCAAACAGAACATTGAGGAACTCTTATTTTCGTATTTCAAATTTCAATATGTTTATCTTCAATATTTTTTACGTCATACTTGTTGTCCTCATTGCACCGTGGGTTGGAGTGACACATAGTATAGCTCTGGCCTTGGAAGCCTGGGCTTGGGTATACTGATGCAACATGACAAAAAAATGCGTAATCAGTGTGTGACACACCGTCCCTCCCTTTGGACCCTGTGTGTACAGGTTGCTGCTCTCAGTGTGACAGCAAAACAGGATAAAGGTTGAGCTGCTGCCTCAGTCTGCTGTAGTCAGGGGAGGGTGCTGTGTATTATTCTAAATGTTCACATACACTGATGCAGAGACTGTTTTCTGAATGTCTTTTACCTGCTGGACAGACCACAGGACACATATGAACACTCTATACAGTATATTGTTTCAGCTGATCATATCAGCTGTTATAAGACACAAAAGTGGAGAACTTCACTACGCTAAAAGCTTTTCCCAAAGGTTGAATGTAATTGCAAATATATCACTTGTGGAAAAGAACCTTTTGAACGTCTGTCATGTGTGAGCCTTGTTAACCTGGAGACATCTCTTTTTCAGTCATTCAACTCTAATATTGTTCAACAAAAAATGTGAGGTTGCTTGTGCATTTAGTTCATGTGACACTGACCTTTTTCTCCCATGTCCATGTTTGGTCTTTCTGAACTATCACAATTGTTAGAAATGTGCACTTTATGCAACTTACATAAATGCAGATAGTGTTAAATCTAGTGTTGAAATAGGACTTCTTGCTGTTAAAATTCTAATCTCATTTACTGTATCTTCATCTGTTCTCACTTCTCTTCTTCCAGCTCTGCTGTTGTGCAGACATGATGAGCAACAACAGCCTGAATCCTTTGTATTTTCGGTTCACTCTGTTTGCAGACTTTGGGCCCCTCAGGTATCTGTTCTTCAGTCTGTGTCTGTTGCTCTACATGACTATTGTCTCTGCTAACGTTGTCATTATTCTGACAGTCCGTCTGGAGAAGTCTCTGCATCAGCCCATGTATATTTTTATCAGCTGTCTGTCTTTTAACTCTCTGTACGGCTCAGCCGGCTTCTTCCCCAGGTTTCTGATGGACATTCTGTCTGACACTCATTTAATCTCACGTCCATTATGTTTCATTCAGATGTATGTTATTTACACCTATTTATCATGTGAGCTGACTCTCCTCGGCATCATGGCCTATGATAGATTTGTTGCTATTTGCCAGCCTTTACACTATTACAGTAAAATGACATTTAAGATGGTAACACAGCTTGTGAGTTTTGCCGTGCTCTACCCTGTATTTGCTATGGGCTTCTCTTTCTATCTTACTGTCAGATTACCACTGTGTGGCAATAAACTGAATAGGCTGTTCTGTTCCAACTGGCCTGTGGTTCAGCTCTCCTGTGTGGACACAACTCTGAACAACATAGTAGGTCTGTATCTTTTGGTAACAACCATCTTCATCCCTCTCTTCTTTGTCCTGTACACCTATCTCCGTATTCTGCTTGTCTGCAGGAGAAGCTCGTCTGATTTCAGAGGAAAGGCGTTCCAGACCTGCCTGCCTCACATCATCACATTCACCACCTATTCTCTCTCTGTCTTCTGTGAGCTGTCATTGAGTTGATTTGAGACTGATAAAAGGAATCCTATCATCACAGTTGTTTTATCTTTACAGTATTTGATGGTCCCCCCCATTAATAACCCTCTAGTTTACGGCCTGAGTCTCCCTCAAATCAAAGTTGTAATTATTAGATTCTTGAAGAAGATTCCTCCTGCAAAAATTTGAATTTTAAAATGCACATTAAGCAAACCATATATTGCAGTGCTTCAAAATATGCTTCTACAATATGTGAAAATGTATTTATCCATTTAAAAAGATTCATTTCATTTATTTATCTCAAACAATCAACAGCGTTGCAAGACAACAACAGTGAAAACAAAAAATTAAAACCATTGTATGATACACAAACAATCAGAATTTAACTAATACAATAAGTAAATATATATATATATATATATATATATATATATATATATATATATATATATATATACAGTATATAAGCATTAGTTTGAGAAGGAACAGGTGGAAGCAATTAAAAATTACCCCTATTTCACAAAATCATCTTATTACAAAGTAAAACAATATGCAAATATAGAGTATCAGATCTCCCACTAACTTACAACACTATACAACAATATCTTTGCATTATATTTCCATTCCATGTTTGGGTTTCTTTTCTGTATTGGTCCAGTAATTTCAATTTTATAATCCCTTTTTGAACTAAATAATATTATGGCTCTTTTTAAAGTGATTGTTCAGTCCATCCCATAATCTCACCCCACAAACTGAAACACACATGCTTATAACAGTAGTTCATAATGTTCTCTTAGATGATTTCCCCCGGCTACATGATCCATTATTTTCTTTAACTTTAAACATAAATTGTGCAGTTTTGAATGTAACAATGTCCATAAATATCAACAAATGTGAATTAAAAACAGATGATTAGCTCATGTAAGTGATTTATTATCCTGATTGCTCTTTTTTGCAACGTGTAAATATTTTGTAAGTTACTTTTCTAGGTACAGTATTTCCCCAAACTCCCACACAATATAACAAATATGGTAAAAAGTGTGCAGTACAGAGTATGTAATGTATTTTGGATCAATATGTAGTTGTAGTTGTATTCAACATAATAATACTCCTGGCCATCTTCATGCACAGATATTTAATAAGGGGCTTCCAGAACAGTTTGGATTCAAGTTCAACCCCCAGAAATGTAATTTCCTAGACTCTTTTGATTGTTTTATTATCAATTACAAATTTAACATCTGGATTTTTAGTATTATTTCCAAATATAATACATTTAGTTGTGTTTAAAGTTAAGTTTAAGTTTAAAAATAACTTATTGAAATCAAAACAGAGTTTTAATTTATTAATTTTGCAAGTTATCCTCACAACAAAATGCTGTTACATACCTTTTAAGGGGGGGCTTTTTAAACTCACATTGTGGGTGTGGATTAGTCTCAACTGTTCATAAAAGGAATCTATTTCCCACACAGGAAATGTTAAAGCACGTGTTAGAATATTAAACATCGCTTTTTTAGGCCGATTGGACGCCAATTAAACTTGGGCCATTGATATCATAACCTAGAACTGTGGTTTTCAAAACTTTTTCACACCCAGTAAAGGACACCCAAACTGACACTCATTTGGCCAAGGGACCCCATTCGACAGAAGAGGGTGAATTAAATCCATGATTATATAGTCATACATTTTGATCTTGGTGTAACTAATGGATTGGATTATAGTGAAAATAGTCGTTCTCCCTTTTGCTGGGGACCCCATAGACCCCCTCAAGGACCCCTTTGGTTTCCCAGACCCCACTTTGGGAACCACTGACCTAGATTAAACTACAATTGATAGGATTTTAGGTGTGTTTGATGGGAATTTGGTCTCACAATATTTGACCTTGTTTGTTACACGGTTCAGTCCATTTTAATATTATTTTGTAGTTTGTTGGGATTGAGTTTTTTAAAATTATAATATTATAATGATCTTCTCCGGGTAACCATCACCTTATCGTGGTGGACACGATAATTTGACCATTCTGGTTGTGGAACAACGGATCAGATCTTCACTCTTGCAAGGATCTTAGAGGGAGCCTGGGAGTATGCCCAACCAGTCTCCATGTGTTTTGTGGATCTGGAGAAGGTGTATGAAGGCGTGTTTTGAACACTTGAGGTATTTCAGTAAAGTCTTTGGTCTTGGACAGTTACCTTGCAATCTAAAACGGTATATTCTATTGTCTCTGGAACAACAGTTGGCAGTTGGAGGAGCAATGGCTCTTTACCGTGAATATGCAAAAGAAGATGTTCTAGGTAAAACCTAAACCTACTCACTTTATGCTGGTTACAATATTCTAAAATCAACAATGCCAGAGAAAAATGACAAAGTGATAACATTTTGTAATAAAGTATTGGCATTTTTCAATAAAGTTAAAAAGCATACCGTTAGTTACGGTTCTTGCTTGTGCAGGTAGTGTGGCTGAGTGGTCTAAGGGGCTGGATTAAGGCTCCAGTCTCTCTTGAGGCATGGGTTCAAATCCCACCACTGCCATTTGCAAATGTCACAAAGGTTGCAGTTGTATCACTTGTGCTGAATTCTTATGACATTGCTTGGTGAAGTATCTAAAATCATAATAGTCAACTCCTTGCTGAGGTTGTTATGCTTAAACCTGAGGTTCAACGATCGGCTAAACCCTCTTTTCCACCACCTCGGAGTAGACTGTGGTGTTCTCTAGCAATCTCCCATCATCCTCAAGCTCCACCTCTACCTTAGAGGATGTGTCAGCTGGATTTAGGAGTTCCTCAAAAGGCTCCTTCCACTGCCCTATTACCTCCTCAGTTGAGGTCAACAGCGTCCCGTCCTTACTATACACACTGGTTGCTTGCTTTATTTGTCAAGAAGTAACCAGAAAGTAACTTGCCCAACCCGATTTGATAAAACATTAGATCTCTGTTATGGTACAAATAAGGGAGCATATCAATCAATCAAGCTACCTCCACGAGGATCCACAGACACAGGCAGTGTACTGCAATTTGCACTTTGCCCGTGTCTGGTAACTACTAGAAACCAATCGAAAAGTTTATGAACTTTTGTGCATGCAGGTGTTGCCCTGGTTTTCAGGTTGTCGTGGCCGAGTGGTTAAGGCGATGGGCTAGAAATCCATTGGGGTCTCCCCTCGCAGGTTTGAATCCTGCCGACAACGAAAGGCATTCTTTAAGAGTGGTAGAAAAGCCAATGACACATCGCAGTACACCAAATTGCATTGATGTGCCTTCATGAACAATATTTTGTTATCTCAGAGATACTGGAAACCACCAGTCTCCACCATTTACTTTCAGTCAATGTTACAAGATTTGCAGTGAACGTTGTATGGTCCAGCAGAAAGGCAACTGGTGTGTTAATTTTCTACTATGATTTACACTCACCTTAAGGATTATTAGGAACACTTCTTCAATTTCTCATTAATGCAATTCTCTAATCAACCAATCACAGGGCAGTTGCTTCAATGCATTTAGGGGTGTGGTCCTGGTCAAGTTGGTTGATGCTGGAGGTCAGAGGAGAATGGGCCGACTGATTCAAGCTGATAGAAGAGGAACTTTGACGGAAATAACCACTCGTTACACCCGAGGTATGCAGCAAAGCATTTGTGAAGCCTCAACACGCACAACCTTGAGGCGGATGGGCTACGACACCAGAAGACCCTACCGGGAACCGCTCATCTCCACTACAAATAGAACACAGAGGATACAATTTGCAAGAGCTCACCAAAATTGGACAGTTGAAGAGTGGAAAAATGTTGCCTGGTCTGATGAGTCTCGCTTTCTGTTGAGACATTCAGATGGTAGAGTCAGAATTTGGCGTAAACCAAATGAGAACATGGATCCATCATGCCTTGTTACCACTGTGCAGGCTGGTGGTGGTGGTGTAATGTTGTGGGGGATGTTTTCTTGGCATTCTTTAGGACCCTTAGTGCCAATTGGGCATCGTTTAAATGCCACGGCCTACCTGAGCATTGTTTCTGACCACGTCCATCCCTTTATGGAACTGGATCTGCATCCCACAAATCTCCATCAACTGCAAGATGCTATCCTCTCAATATGTATTGTATTAGTATGGTGTGCCTAATAATCCTTTAGCTGAGTGTATCTATATTTATATATATATATATATATATATATATATATATATATATATATATATATATATATATACATATATAGATACACTCATCTCCACTACAAATAGGAAAAAGAGGCGACAATTTGCAAGAGCTCACCAAACAGTTGAAGACTGGAAAAATGTTGGCTGGTCTGATGAGTCTTGGTTTTTGTTGAGACATTCAGATGGTAGAGTCAGAATGAGAACATGGATCCATCATGCCTTGTTACCACTGTGCAGGCTGGTGGTGGTGGTGTAATGGTGTGGGGGATGTTTTCTTGGCACACTTTAGGCCCCTTAGTGCCAATTGGGCATGGTTTAAATGCCACGGCCTGTCTGAGCATTGTTTCTGACCATGTCCATCCCTTTATGGCCACCATGTACCCGTCCTCTGATGGCTACTTCCAGCAGGATAATGCACCATGTCACAAAGCTGGAATCATTTCAAATTGGTTTCTTGAACATGACAATGAGTTCTCTGTACTAAAATGGCCGCCACAGTCACCAGATCTCAACCGAATAGAGCATCTTTGGGATGTGGTGGAACGGGAGCTTCGTGCCCTGGATGTGCATCCCACAAATCTCCATCAACTGCAAGATGCTATCCTATCAATATGGGACAACATTTCTAAAGAATGCTTTCAGCACCTTGTTGAATCAATGCCACGTAGAATTAAGGAAGTTCTGAAGGCCAAAGGGGGTCAAACCCAGAATTAGTATGGTGTTCCTAATAATCCTTTAGATGAGTGTACATGTGCAGTGCAACCTCAAAAAGCCATAAAGCAAATGCTTGTAGCTTAAAGATTGAGGTCCCGCTCATAAAACATCAGCCAGGCACAGTCTCTGTGGCGCAATAGGTCAGCGCAGTCGGCTGTTAACCGAAAGGATGGTGGTTCAAGGCCACCCAGGGACGTTTATTGCTTAAATAACCTGGAGTGAGCCAACTCTGGGATTTATCCTTCTGCAGAAGACCACAGAGCAGCCCAAAGATAACCCATGTGGCCTTATGTCTATCAGAAGGTACAGTTCTGCAAACCATGTACATATTAATCTTTGAGTTCATTGGTAAGCAGGTCACTTGATGTAATACAAGCAAATACATAAGGCCCCACCCAACAGTTTTGTGATACGTGGCGTGCAACTGTATGTCAATGATAAAAGTTGTTGCTGTGACCAAGAAACCACCAGCAAAATGACTGGTACATTATCAGTTCCGAAATTTTCTTGGATGCCAAATATTTGAATTCAAAGTCAGAATCCAATTGACATGTTAGAACAATACAATGCACGTCCAGCTTCCACATTTCTGAATGAGTCAGCTTCCCCAATTTCTGAGTAACAGAAAAATAGCCTGATAAGCATACATGTGCAGCGCAACCTCAAAAACCCATAAAGCAAATGCTTGTGGCTTAAAGACCAAGCCCCCGCACACAAAACATCAGACAGGCGCAGTCTCTGTAGCGCAATAGTTTAGCGCAGTCGGCTGTTAACCGAAACCGATAGTGATAGCCCAAAGATAAGCCAAGTGGCCTTATGTCTATTAGAAGGTACAGTTCTGCAAACCAGGTACATATTAATCTTTACGGTCATTGGTATGCAGGTCACTTGATGTAATACAAGCATACGTCGCAAACATTACCTATTTACAATAACAACGCAACAATCTCTGTTAACTATGTGTCTGTTTATTTAGTTTCAAAGTGTAACACAGGTTAAACATGAGTCATTTTAACCACACCCTCGATCTTGTTCTGGTGTATGGTTTTGAAATTGAACATTTAATAGTGTTCCCACAGAATCCCTTTCTATCTGACCATTGTTCGATAACTTTTGAGTTTATACTGCTGAACTCTACGCCAGTAGGCAAAACCTTCTCTACAAGATGTCTATCTGATAGTGCTGTAGCTAAATTTAAGGATGCGATTCCGTTAGCATTTAATTCATTACCAAGTCACAAAGTAACGGAGGACTCCTATGCTAATTTCAGTCCCTTCTAAATCAATCATTTTGTTGATAGTGCAGCAGGCTCGCTGCGAATGACTCTCGACTCTGTTGCCCCTCTAAAAAAGAAGATGATAAAACAAAGAAGGTTAGCTCCGTGGTATAACACTGAAACTCGCAAATTAAAGCAAATATCGCGGAAACTTGAGAAGATTTGGCGTTCCACCAAACTGGAAAATTCACGTTTAATCTGGCATTATAGTCTTAAAACGTATAGGAAGGCCCTCTGTTATGCCAGAGCAGCGTACTACTCGTCATTGATAGAGGAAAATAGGAACAACCCCAGGTTTCTTTTCAGCACTGTAGCCAGGCTAACAGAAGGTCACAGCTCTACTGAGCCAAGTATTCCCATAGCTCTTAGTAGTAACGACTTTATGAGATTCTTCAATGATAAAATTATAACTATTAGAAGCAAAATTCACCAAGACCTGCCTTTAACTGGCTTATCTCTAAACTCAGGAACCTTAGAAACAGCTGTAAAACCAGATATATGTTTTGACTGCTTTGCTTCACTTGATCTTTATTAATTTAATTAAATTATTTCTTCATCTAAGCCATCAACCTGCTTCTTAGACCCCTTCCCGACCAGGCTACTTAAAGAAGTTTTACCATTAGTCAACACTTCTCTACTAGATATAACCAATCTGTCTTTATTAACAGGCTATGTACCACAGAACTTTAAAGTTGCTGTAATTAAACCTCTTCTGAAAAAGGCCAACCTTGATCCAGATGTTTTAGCCAACTATAGACCTATATCCAACCTTCCATTTCTCTCAAAGATTCTTGAGAAAGCAGTCGCCAAACAGCTGTGCGACTTTCTGCATAGCAACAGCTTGTTTGAGGATTTTCAGTCAGGATTTAGAGTTCATCATAGCACAGAGACAGCACTTGTGAAAATTACTAATGACCTCCAAATCGCATCAGACAAAGGACTTATCTCTGTACTGGTGTTATTAGATCTTAGCGCTGCATTTGATACCATAGACCATCAAATCTTATTACAGAGATTGGAACATTTAATTGGCATTAAAGGGACTGCTCTAAGCTGGTCTAGGTCTTATTTATCAGATCGATCTCAGTTTGTTCATGTTAACGATGAAAGTTAGTCATGGAGTCCCACAAAGATCTGTGCTCGGTCCAATCCTGTTTACTTTATATATGCTTCCTTTAGGCAATATTATCAGGAAGCACTCCATAAACTTTCATTGTTATGCAGATGATACTCAATTATATCTATCAATCAAGCCGGATGAAACTAATCAGTTAGCTAAACTTCAAATGTGCCTTCAAGATATTAAAACCTGGATGACCTGTAATTTTCTAATGTTAAACTCAGATAAAACTGAAGTTATTGTTCTGGGGCCCAAGCACCTCCGTGACGCATTATCCAAAGAGATAGTTACTCTGGATGGCATCAACCTGGCCTCCAGCACCACTGTGAGGAATCTTTTCACCTACGTGATATTGCAAAAATGAACATTTGTATAGATTTAACATGTATTATGTTCCAGATGTATCGGTGTTATGACAGGTATCAGCACTGTAGTTTCCATTTTAAACTTGACATTCCATTAAGTTTACTTTTCAGCAGGTGGAAACCTTACATCCCAGACACTTGCTTTGCTAAGCATCCACAGACTGGAAATAGACTTAGTGCTGATACAAATGATGAGATTTAGCAGAGGATGGTTGTGATCCATCGACCTCCGGGTTATGGGCCCAGCACGCTTCCGCTGCGCCACTCTGCTCTGCTGTTTGGGCTCAGGGGATGGAAATTCTGTGATTCACATTTTGAGGGGAGGTGGAAACAAAGGTTCTAACAGCTTACGGGTGAAATATATAATATTTATGTTGCCTATGGTTTCAAAACATGGCGGTGATGGAGCAGATTTACAGCTATAGCCTTTGCAAATCAGTGGCTCACCTTTGCAGCCATCAAAGCTGCCATTTGCTTGCAGGTAGTGTGGCCGAGCGGTCTAAGGTGCTGGATTAAGGCTACCGTCTCTCTGGAGACATGGGTTCAAATCCCACCACTGCCTTTGGCCTCTATTACATAGCTGGAAGCCAACCAAGGTGATGTCTTGCAGCTGTGTCATTTGGGCTGAACTTGGTGAAGTAACTACAATCATCCATCAATCACCTTGCTGAGATTGTTCCTTGTTAACAAGAGGTTCAACATTTGGTGAAACCTTCCTTTCCATCACTTTGGAGTAGGAAATCAACAAATCATTGTGATAATAAATCGTGATCTCCATATTGATCAAAGTAATTGTCATTATCATTTTGGCCATAATCATGCAGCCCAAAGAGACCTAATGTTTTATCAAACCAGGTTGGGCAAGTAACCTTTCTGCTGACTTCTTGTTAAATAAAGCAGGTAACATCACTCAGAGAAAGCTACTGCGATGGCAGGGAATCAAACCCAGGTCAACTGCTTGGAAGGCAGCTATGCTCACCACTATACCACCATCACTGGACAATACAATGTTCACTTCAAATCTTGTAATACATCTGGGCATTGAGACTGTGAAGTGCGCTCTATCACTGAGCTACAGCCCCTGATGATTCAGAAATGCCCTCCAGGGGGTCCTGTGTTATCACATTCACAAGAATGGGAAGTGCGTTCATAACCATTGTTGACCTTCAATAGCTCAGTTGGTAGAGCGGAGGCCTGTAGAGGCACAAATCCAAAATCCTTAGGTTACTGGCGCAAAGAAGCAGTCTCTTCCAGAGTTTCCCTTCACGGATCAATCAAGTATTTCTGATTCTGATGGACAGACAACCCAAAAGCATAATACTTCTTGCCGAGACATAACAAAAAAAACCAGGAAGGGCTCATTTAAAGATTTTATTGCTAACTTAGCCATATAATTGTAACATTATTTATTAATATAACATTAAAAATAATCCCATGTTAGTCATATTTTTTATGTTTTAATTTATTTAAAAAACTATTAAAGAAGATAAGGATAAACATGATAAAGATAGGATGGCTGAGCGTTCCCAGGCTCTGCTTTCAGGTCGCAGTCTCCACTGGGGGCTTGGATTCAAATCCCACTTCTTACATGAATTGTTTCCCTCTAGAACTAATTTCACAGACATGGTATTGGGAAGCTTGAACTCAGCTATTCTCTACATTAAAGTGGACATTAATTTGTGCAAGATACTGAATTGAAAGTACAGCCGCACCTTTTGTGAGCATCTGCATTATCAACCCATGTAAAGTTACCATGTGTACACAGTAGACCTATCTACTGCTGTATTCATTGTTTGTGGCAAGAGCTTTAAAACCTATTCTTGACTTGCCTTGTTCCACATCCTGTGTGAACGCTTAACTTACTAAATGACTTAAGTTAGCCAGTAATTGTTGTGTGCCTTCAATAGCATAAGTGTTAATATTATGGAAGAAGCTGCCTGGCAAACCAATGTTGCCTTTCAGAACAGTGGTTCCATGGTGTAATGGTAAGCACTCTGGACTTTGAATCCAGTGATCTGAGTTCAAGTCTCGGTGGAACCTGGTTTTAAGCCAGAGTACTGGTGGAATAAAAAATCAACCTGTACACATTTAGGCTAACGGGTAAAATATTCTTGGCTGTTTGACTGAAAACAGTATGTTGGTGGTGGCATGTTGAGCTGTGACCTGTACTTCACGTTAACTTAAAAGAGCTCCAAATTTAGACTTAGTTGAACATATTAAAGATATTTCCACAATGTTGACCCAAATGTCGGTCTATTTCCCATCTAGTAGGCACAAGTCTGGACACAGGTGGACATTTTGGACAGAAACATTGGTGGATCTTGATTCCCACCACAGGATTTAGCCTGCATTGCACATTGGGGTACAGACTCGGTAAGATGCCTTTACATCCCGCGCAATGTATTGCCATCGTCAGCACATTTCCACACTGGTGACTTTCTTCCATGTCCCCATAAACCCATATATTTGGGCTGACAATAGGGAAACCTTCCTTTGATAACTATGACCTGGATGACTGAGAAAATACTATATCATGACATAGTTGACTTACCATATTATTATGTCTGTGAGAGATCCTACTACACGTTGGATTATTCAGTCAGGATGGCTGAGCAGTCCAAGGTGCTGCGTTCAGGTTGCAGTCTCCACTGGAGGTGTAGGTTTGATATTGGGGATATTGTTTTTTTGCTGTTTGTTGTGGTGGTGTAGCTTAGGGGGGGGGATAAGATAAGTCACTTGCAAGGGTTAAACAATCATCAGCACACATTCGCACACCGACTTTCAACAGTACATTCCCTTACCTACTTCACAAACGCTCCTTTGGTTGCTTGGCCATTCTTATCAAATATGGCTGCCAGAAAGGGATGGGGACGAAGATGGTGCATCCTGTTTAATTAGTTACACAGTTAAGCAGTTACACTTATATTCCATGGTCTTCTTTTTATTATTAAATTATTATTAGCATATGTATTGAGCTAAATTAGAGGCAATTAGGGTGTTTGTGGCGTTGAGGGTATTCTGGGGTTGTGTAAATAAAGTAGGCCGGACTAGATTATAGCCGATAGATATCAGAGATCCACCCATTACCTTAATTATTATGCGTTGTACTTTTCCCTTGCTGGGTGAGTTAGGGAAACTGTTACAGCATAGCGGAGTATTCTGTCCACCTCCACACGCGTAGTCTTCTCTTCAAGCAGACTTACTGCGTCCTGGTCTTGTCTTGACCTGGTTACCACTTTCTCATTTTTGTATGGCAGCACATCCAGCTGCTAGAGATTCTCAACAATCTGGAAGTGCTCCATGTTGGAAGGAACAGTGGACGTCAGAAGGTACTGTTGCAGCCGTAGCTGCTGCTCCACAATCCGTGCTGGGCCCTGAAACTTCCCCCCCAGTCTGGTTCGAATGGTGAGTGGTCCACCTTGTGGACCGAGCTTCACTGGCTATATGGGGGTGAGATGTGGATGATCAGCACCAATGAGAAGGAGTGGGCTGGCGTTCTCAAACTGCTGAAGGGAGAGACCTGCCAGGTACGTATACCTCTTCTGCAGACTGACTGGATAGGATTGATCCGCCAAGCCTAGGCGAGCTAAGCCGTTACTCCCAATACTACCTGTCAGTGTACTGTATGTTTACCCTACAGAAGGTAAAAGACAAATTAAGACTTAACAGGGTAGCTACTTGTGGAGGTGCTGTGGTTTAGTTGGTTAAAGTGCCTGTCTAGTAAACAGGAGATCCTGGGTTCAAATCCCAGCAGCACCTTTTTGGTGCAGAGATTACCTCTGTTTGCGTGTCATCATCATGTCAACCCAATCCATGTTAAGCTACACTGGTAGCAAATGAAAATGGCAGGTTACATTTACACAAAAACTTCAATAAAATACCCACAAGGTGTTTTATTTCCCTGATAACTAATATAATTAATTAATGCACTACTTTTTCTCCGCTACAGGTCTATGTCTGTCAAACTGCTCCATTTCACTCACCACTGAGTCACACTTAATGCCCCACCCATAACACAATCTGATTAGCAGGCAATTTACAAACAAGTCTGGGGATGAAATGTAAACACAGGTAATCTCTGCACTAACAAGGTGCTGCTGGGTTTTGAACCTAGGATCTCCTATTTACTAGACAGGCACTTTAACCAACTAAGCCACAGCACCTCAGGGTGGGAATCCTGATGCGCGGCCAAATTGGAGGAACTCGGTGTAAACAACTGAACAGAGTACCGTGGAGTATTATGCACTTTGGATACTTTATGTGAATGAAGCCATGTCTAAACAACAGAAAAGCATCCAAGATGCAAAGGCATATAGAGAAGGACGATATTTTGAGAAATTACAGTTTATTGGCGGTGCAGATCTTTACGAGTTGGGTCCCCTATTCTTGTATCCATGACGACCCGGTGATTCTTCCTTCAGTTGCATATCCCAATATAGTCAACTAATATCAAATAATCAATTTATTAATTTTTAATACAGCAGCATCAAAGATGTTAAAATCAGGCAGTCAGCGCCCAAAGTGCCTTGGCCGGTAAATGCATGTTTATTTCACCTCTGACCTCAGTCAGCATCACATGCACCTGAAACCCCACCCGACAGTGTCACAGGGTACTGGTGTACACCTGGACCACAATCAGCCCCAACAAAACAAGGTTTAAAAGCATTAAAAAATGGGTCCAATCCATTTCCCTTTTGATATTTATTACCCATCAACAGGCCACAACTGGGCAAAATTAAATAATGCTTGTTAATCACTATAGCAAAAACAAATATATAAACTCTTTGTAGTGCAGGTACCATAAGTATTAACTGATAAGCAGACACTGCTGGGATTTGGACCCAGGATCTCCTGTTTACAAGACAGGCACTTTAACCACTAAGCTACAGCGCCTCCTACAGGTTTGT
This sequence comes from Etheostoma spectabile, assembly GCF_008692095.1. Taxonomy (NCBI): domain Eukaryota; kingdom Metazoa; phylum Chordata; class Actinopteri; order Perciformes; family Percidae; genus Etheostoma; species Etheostoma spectabile. The sequence continues at coordinate 80,645 of NW_022604349.1, forward strand.
CTGTCATGCAAGAATACTATCAGCTAGTGACCAGGGTTCCAACCATCCATCTTTGTCCACCAGCTCCAACAGGGGACCCCAAACTTCCCTTTTCCGAGCAACTAGGGGGATCCTGAGGCGTTCCCAGGCCAGGTTTGAGATATAATCCTTCCAACTAGTCCTGGGTCTTCCCCGAGACCTCCTCCCAGCTGGACGTGCCTGGACCACCTCCCTAGGGAGGCCCCCAGGAGGCATCTGGACCTGGTCACCAGCTCATTTTTGTATTGCAGCACATCCAGCTGCTAGAGCTTCTCAAAGTTTTGGAAGAGCTCCATGTTGGAGGGAACAGTGGACGTCAGAAGGCACTGTTGTGGCCGTAGCTGTTGCTCCACGATTCGTGCTGGGCCCTGAAGCGTCCACTCCAGTCTGGTTCAAATGGTAACTGGTCCACCTGGTGGACCGAGCTTCACTGGCTCTACTTTAATGTTTGTGTTTCTTGTTGTTTTAACAAGTATAATATTACTGAAATGTAATTGGTAATGAGTTATATTACTTTGTTAAAGCAAAAAGGAATACATTACTTTATTTGCGTTACTTTTGTAACACGTTACTCCCAATACTGCCAGTCAGTATACTGTATGTTTAGCTTATTCAAGGTAAAAGAGAAATTAAGTCTTAACATTACACCCAATAATGGAGGTGCTGTGGCTTAGTTGGTTAAAGTGCCTGTCTAGTAAACAGGAGATCCTGGGTTCAAATCCCAGCAGCACCTTGTTGTTGCAGAGATTACCTCTGTTTGCATCCCCTCATCATGTCCACCCAATCCCCCTGCTACCCATTAAACAGGTCACTTTGCATTCAGTCTCGTAATCACCATAAAAATTAGGTATCACTGAAATTTGAACTTGTGTTTCTGCAGTGAGTATACTGCATTCTGAATCCAGTAGTATCACAGCTGTCAATTCTATTAGAACCCCCCTTTACAGCTTTCAATTGAAGACTATATGGATGCCGACAATGGACTCAATGTGGACACAGTAATGACCATGAAGACAGTTATCTTTATTTCCCATCTGGCAGGGCATTTCTGGATTCATGGCAGGGACATTTCTGGATTCATGGACATTGTGGACAGAAACATTGGTCAAGGTCAATAAGATGCCATTAACATCCCGCGCAATGTATGGCCTATGTCAAGCACATTGCCACCCTAGTGACTTTCTTCCATGTCTCCATGAACGCCCATATATTTGGGCTGACAATTACAAGAGCAGCCGAAAACCCTAGTGGACCCAGTCCAAACCATCGCGGTAAGCCTCACTGGGTGTCAAAACTAAAATGATAAGAGGCAACTTGGTAGACTCCTTACTGATGTTTATAGCTGTACTCACAATGCCCTGTTTTAAAATACCAGCCAATCACAAGTGTTACATGTGAATAATCAATGTGTGAGTAATCAGGAAGCTCACTAAAAAGATAGTTGTAAAGTCTACCAAATGTTTAACTTTACTACCCGTAAGCTGTTGGAACCTTGGTTGCCACAGGTTCCCAAACCTGAAGGCCTGAAAAAATGGAGCAGAGTGGCGCAGCGGAAGCGTGCTGGGCCCATAACCCAGAGGTCGATGGATTGAAACCATCCTCTGCTAGTTACTGTGCTTTGTTTCAAATTAAGTCTATGTACTGTTTGTTGATGTTTAACAATGCATCTGTTGCTGCAAGTGTCTGAAGTGAAATCTCTGCAATGCTCATTGCATAATATAATAAATATAATAACACCTCTTGTTGTCGGCAGGATTCAAACCTGCACGGGGAGACCTCAATGGATTTCTAGTCCATTGTCTTAACCGCTCTGCCACAACGGAACTTAACATAAACAACATAAACTTTTTGATTGGTTATTAGTAGTTACCAGACATGGTCAGAGTGCAAATCGTAGTTCACTTCCTGTGTCTGTGGATCCTCGTGGAGGCAGCTTGATTGATTGATATGCTCCCTTATTTGTACCATAACAGAGATCTAATATTTTATCAAATTGGGTTGGGCGAGTAACCTTTCTGGCTAATCTTCACAAATAAAGCAAGTAACCACACAATGAAAACTAATGCAATGGCTGGGAATCAAACCCAGGTCAACCGCTTGGAAGGCAGCTATGCTCACCACCATCAATGGGCAATGCCATGTTCACTGCAAATCTTGATACACATCTGGGCATTGAGACTGATTTTGCATTAATTACCATAAATGCAAGGAGATCACTACAACCCACAACACTGTGCTATTCAAATATGCACTAATCCTTTTCAATAGTTGAGTAAAGCAGGACATGGGTAAAGTGCACCAAGTTTTTAGACACTTGATAAGTTAATCATCCACTTTATGGCCTTTTAATACTCGCTGCATTGTTTCATTTTCTCTTTCAGAATAAGAGCTTCTGCAGCTCTTTGACAGACTGGACAAGGAATACCTGCTGGAGATGCTGGGGATTGAACCCAGGTCCTCATACATGCAAAGCATGCGCTCTACCACTGAGCTACATCCCCTGAATGTTTCCAAAATTCTTTTACTTTTTCTAAGATCACTGAATAAGAGAAGAACGCTATCGGAAAACTGAATCGGTCAGTGGAGCCATGAAAAGACCCCATGACAATCTACCTGACCATAGCCTTTCAAGTCAGTGACAAATCTAAGCTGCATTTCCTTTTTACCAAAATTCAATTTCCAATTTTTGTAAAATGTTTTGCGTCAAAAGTAGTCTGTTGTTCAATATAATCAGACAGCTCAATCTGGCAGTGTTGCCATAAAAACACCACATGCCAAACAAACTACTTGAACATTGCCCTTCTAGTCACTGACTGATCACATTTCCTTGATGCAAAATTGCTAATGCATTTTGTTTGTTTGTTTTATTTGATCCCATTAGGACAATGCACTGTTCACTGCAAATCTTGCAACACATCTGGTCATTGAGACTGATTTTTGCATTAATTACCATGAACACAAGGAGATTGCCTTTTAATACTTTTGTCTTTCAGAATAAGAGGTTTTACAGCTCTTTTACAGACTGTTGTAACAGAACTCTTGTTGGAGATGCCGGGGATTGAACCAGGGCCTCATACATGCAAAGCATGCGCTCTACCACTGAGCTACATCCCCTGAATATTTCTACAGAAACCCCTACCCGGGAAAAATGTTGAAGTAAACTTGTTTGTTTTATTTGGATCCCCATTAGCTTCAGCATGAACTAAAAGCTTTTCTTCCTGGGGTCCTACAATCCTTTCTTTGACAATACTCTTTATGACATTTCATTACACACACACTCAGACATAAATTAGAAAATACTAACCATGATTAAATCTTAAAGTTAACGCAATTTATACAAGAAATAAAATAAAAGACACTACTCCGAATAGATAAATCAATTTAAGAAATAAGATAACAAAAGCCCTATAACAAACTAATTTTAAATTACATATTTAATTCCTTTGAAATATATATGTCTTAAGTGATTTTTTAAAGCCATACTGAGAGTTGTGTTTGATAGTCGTTGGGAGAGAGTTCCATTCACACATCGCTCTGTACCCGACAGAACGCTAAATTGATTTAGTTTTCACTTTAGGTAAAATAAAACTCCCTTCTACTGCACGCCTCGTTGGATAATGATGTGTAGCAGTACTAAAGGATAGTTTTCTGTTTGAAATAAAAGGTGTTTTGTTTGTTATAACATTATGAAAAAAACATTAACAAATACACAAATCTATTTTTAACTTTAAGCCATGAGAGTTGTTCATGCATGTTATCAACATTTTATCTAAACCCACACAAGAGAGCCACATGTGCAGCTTTATTCTGAATCACTTGTCATTTTTTCATATTAATTGCTGAAGTGCTGGACCACACCACTGAACAGTAATCCACATGTGAAAAAAACAAAACCTGAAAAACTTCTTAACGTATCTGTGGTGTGAAGATGTTTGCACACCTTTTAATAACGGAACAGGTGTTGCCCATTTTAGTTAACAGTTTTTGAACATGTTTGTCCCAACACAATCTATATTCAATTATCACACCCAGGAGTTTAGCCTCTTCTTTTTGCTCTACAGAAGTTTTCTCTATACTGAGTTCAAGTTTCGGTTTGGAACATTAAAAACATGAGTTCCAACCACTAAAATGGTAGTTTTAGATCCATTGAGATCAGTTTGTTACTTCTGATCCAGTCCACCACTAACTGTAACTCTCTCTGTAGTTTAGTAAACAGATGGTAAATCGTTAGTAAAGATTGTGTAGAGGAGTGGCCCGAGACAACTTCCTTGAGGCACTCCATGTTCCACAAGCCTGAAAAACTTCCATTAAAGTAAACCAATTGTCTCCTATCAGTCAAATAACTTTCCATCCATAATAATGCGGTTTGTGAAAAACCATAATATTCTAGTTTTTTTAACAGTAAGTTGTGGTCAATTATATCAAACGCTGCAGTAAAATCAAGCATCACAACACCTATTATTTTTCTCTGTATGTATGCAAGCTGAAAAACTGTAATTAAATTATTTAAAAAATAAAAATGAATCTGTTCATAAACAATTCTTTCCATTATTTTACAGAGAATTGATAATAAGCTTATTGGTCTACTGTTTGATCCAGAGAAAGGCATTTTCTTATTCTTTGGTATTGGCACAACTTTACATATCTTCCATGCTTGCAGACATATATTTTCCATAAAACACATATTAATTATATGAGCAATAGTAGGAACAATGATTGAAACTATTGGCTTAATACACTTATATTCAAGATAGTCCACACCAGGTGGTATGTTTTACAATTCATCAGAAGCTACGTTTTACTTTCCATGATCTTATTTATCAATGTTTTTGACAAATCCGTGTTGTGTAGCTGTGTAGTATTTTTAAGATTATTTATTTTATTTATGAAATAATCATTGACACAATTTGCTATATCACTTGGTTTAGTAAGAAAATCACCTTCATTTTTCTATCTAAAAGGTCTTTCTCTGTAGGGATCCATCCCATAATGTTGTCACACACTTAATAATAATCTGAGTCTTTCACACACTTTTAGTGGATGGAAACGTTCTCTTATCAAGGAGTTTAAACACAAAAACGGCAGGAAGGATAAATCCACCAAATCAAGTCACAAATAATCAGCATGAGGCCTCGTTTAATTTCTTTTATTTTGTATTTAATTGTTCCACATTGCTAAACATTTAAAACATCTTATTCATTGACGTTATTTTACAAGTCAGATGGATAAATCAGCTGTTTGCTTTCTATTTTCTGATTTTGTATGACATCATCAGTGTCTTTACTTTCAGTCTGAACAAACCTCAGCAGATTTAAAACCACATTTAGTCACAGAAAATATGAAATGTCAGACAAAGATTATTAAATGAAATTCCACAAAGTAGGAAAACATGTTAAACTACAAAACAATAACTTGAGAGCGTACAATTAAAAATAGCCGACTTCTAGTATGTTGGTAATGATGAGAGGACCAATTTAAACAAATATTGAATTTGCTCTAATTAAACTCACAATGCTCAAAGGTTAGAGTTTTTACCAACTTTTTGGAGTTTAGAAATATATAAGGGTGACAAAAATGTATTCCTAAAATGATTACAATGACTTCCTGTCAGCCCGAAAAAAAATGTATGTTTCTTGAGATGAGAAGAAAGTTTTTACTAAATAAAAAAAAGTTTCAAACATGTCTATGTTTTCCAACCAAAACATCTGTAAACGTCTTAATGTTTCTCCTTTGGGCCTTCTCCTTCCTACTGGGGGTACATTGTGGTTAGGGTTGGGTACCGAAACTTGGTTCTAGTACGGCACCGGTGCCTTAACACCCGGTATCTATCAGACCGAATAGTAACGGGGTTTTCGGGGCCTCATTTTGGTGCTACTGAAACACCAGGGCTGCCTTTTCCATCTAGTGGTTGTTTTTGTCATTTAGCAGCAATTTACTGGAGAAATATTCTCTTTTTTTTCATTTAATTTAGGCCATATAGTAATAAAGAAGACGTTCTTAAATGTTGCTGTCTTTTTGTGCTCGTTTAAAAAAAAAGATATATACATTTAAAAAATATTTTTAAAAGGATGGGTTCAGGCACCGATTCTGGTCCCTAAATGGTAAAGGGTTCTGAGGACAGGCAGAAAACAGTCCAGCTGATCCACAATAACATACACGTTGATCAAAAGATAAAGTTACTGCTGGTCAGCCTTCAATGTGGAGAGAAGATCAGAATATAACAACACAGCTATCAGGGCATGAGGAGGAGGAAAAAGCTTGGCTCTGAAACATGTTCACAACGAGGCAGTGTGAATGCGCTGGTGTCTTTTAAGGCTACTACTCTGAGAAAAGGTTTTCCCACATTGTTCACACCAGTACGGCTTCTCTCCAGTGTGAATGCGCTGGTGAGTTTTAAGGTGACTACTGTTGGAAAAGGTTTTCCCACATTGTTCACACCAGCACGGCTTCTCTCCAGTGTGAATGCGCTGGTGTCTTTTAAGGTTACCATGCTGAGAAAAGGTTTCCCCACATTGTTCACACCAGTACGGCTTCTCTCCAGTGTGAATGCGCTGGTGAGTTTTAAGGGAACTACTATTAGAAAAGGTTTCCCCACATCGTTCACAGCTGTACGGCTTCTCTCCAGTGTGAATGCGCTGGTGTTTTTTAAGGTTACCACTATTAGAAAACGTTTCCCCACATTGTTCACACCAGTACGGCTTCTCTCCGGTGTGAATACGCTGGTGAGTTTTAAGGTTACCACTATGAGAAAACGTTTCCCCACATTGTTCACAGCTGTACGGCTTCTCTCCAGTGTGAATGCGCTGGTGTTTTTTAAGGTTACCACTATTAGAAAACGTTTCCCCACATTGTTCACACCAGTACGGCTTCTCTCCGGTGTGAATACGCTGGTGAGTTTTAAGGCTACTACTCTGAGAAAAAGTTTCCCCACATTGTTCACACCAGTACGGCTTCTCTCCAGTGTGAATACGCTGGTGAGTTTTAAGGTTACCACTATTAGAAAACGTTTCCCCACATTGTTCACACCAGTACGGCTTCTCTCCAGTGTGAATGCGCTGGTGAGTTTTAAGGTGACTACTATGGGAAAAGGTATTTCCACATTGTTCACAGCTGTACGGCTTCTCTCCAGTGTGAATGCGCTGGTGAGTTTTAAGGTTACTACTCTGAGAAAATGTTTCCCCACATTGATCACAGCTGTCCGGCTTTTCTCCAGTGTGAATGCGTCGATGTCTTTTCAGGGCACTCTGTTGTGTGAAAAATGCCCCACATTGATCACAGCTGTACGGCTTCTCTCCAGTGTGAACTCTCTGATGAATCTTTAAATATCCTGATGATGTGAAGGATTTGTCACACTGCTGACAGCGGTGACGTTTGACTCCTCTTCCTCTCCGTTTCTATCAACAGAGAAAAACCAAGAGAGTGAGTTAGTGAGGTGCCATGCTGTAGAGCTCTATCTTAAACTAGAAACAACATTTAGAGCATGTCTATGGAACATTGTTTGACTGACGCATTACTTTTCTTAATTATCTGCCAACATCACTAGTCACTCCCCAGAGTCCTTATGTTTTTTATGAGTTTTTTTTTTAAATTGATACTATAAATAAAATTGAATTGAAATTGAAGCACTATTATGGAGTTGCATTATGGGAAATGTAACATCCAGTGTTGGTTAGTTTGTGATAAATAAACTAGTTTTTATAAATGTATGTGGGGCCTCCATTTTGTTGCCAGCCATTAGCTGTAACATTATCCCACAGATTTTTAGCTCTCACTGGTATCTGTAGGGGTTACCGTGTTGTCTCCATGTTGCTGGAACAGCTCTACTCCAGTAAAGTAAATTGGAACCATTGTTCCTGATAGGCATTAGCAATGAGGGGCACCAGTTTACCTTTGAACTTTTGTTTTAGGTTGTTGTTTTTGCTAAATCAAACATGTATAGCCAGCATTATTTTGTAAGTAAGTAATATGGTAGTGTAATGTGGTATTGTCCACACAAGCTATATTTCCTCAAGCATTTCTGAAGCTCAGCAGAGCTTTCTGCTGTGCTCTGGAATAAAACTGCTGAGCATCACTGACGCCTCTGACAAACACAAGCCAAACCAACAGTCATGACATGCATGCTGCTCATTCTGTGGAATTTAATCTGTAATTGAAAGGAGCATGTTCATAATAATAGCAGTGTTGTGTTCAATTAGTGAGCTAATTGTTCTGTGAAGAAACAGGTGTCAGTTATGGCCCATATTTAATCTATATACTGTATATATACATATTTAAGGAAGGAAGGAAGAACATGTTGTGCATGCTGGTTATAGTGCATTTCACGCTGAAATACTCAGCAAAATGGCTCGTTCCAGACATTGCTCTGAGGAACAGAGGACTTTGATAAAAAGTTGATATGAGAGGGGGAAAACATATAAAGAAGTGCAGAAGATTATAAGCTGCTCTGCCAAAATTATTTCAAATGCCTTGAAATGGCATCCAACGCCTGAACGACGTGGGAAACAACCAAAGGAAACATTGACTGGTCAACAGAGAAATGGAGCTACATTCTGGGGACTGATGAGAGGGAAACTGTTCTTTTTGGGTCTAGGAGACGCAGACAGTTTGTCCTCCGACCCCCCTGCACTGAAATCAAGCCCCAGTCCACTGTGAAGACAGTAAAGCATGGTGGTTATGGGATGTTTCTCATACTGTGGTGTTGGGCCTGTTTATCACAAACCAGGGATCGTAAATCAGTTTCAATACATCAGAATGCTCGAAGAGGTCACGTTGCCTTATGCTGAAGATTATTGGGCAGTAACAATACTAGTTTAACTACTTCTCAGTAGCGTCACTCGTTTCTGTTGATAGGATTTAATATTGACGAGATACGCAAAAGGTTTGTCTGGATCTACTTGGGGTTGGGATTTCTTTTACAAAAATCGTGAAATGTGCAAAACATACTTTTTTGTCCGGGGTTTTGTGACCAATCTGCCTGAAACAAATCTGTTGAATATCGGCCATTAGGGGACGCTACATATTTAATTAATGAATGGCTCATGTGATCTGAAAAATACATACTGTACGTGTCCATTGATCTCCGTTTCTCTAGCAACAGACAGACAGAGTGAGTGAGTTAGTAAGGCTCTATGGTGAAGCGAGCAAAGTAAAACCAGAAACATCATTCACAGCATGTCTGTGTTTACGTTGGGCTGATGCATTACTTGATACATAATCATTGAAAAGTGGTTTATCAACAAGTCAACCATTTCTTGTCACTGAACAACAGTTTTGATACCTTTCAGTCTGGTTTCCGACCACACCACAGCACTGAGACGGCTCTTGTCAAAGTATTTAATGACATCCACCTTATCACAGATAGTATCTAAATTTCAGTCTCAGTATTACTTAATCTCAGTTCTGCATTTGACACGGTCGACCATGACATATTACTAGACTGATTGGAAAACTGGGTTGGACTTTCTGGCTCAGTACTAAACTGGTTTGAATCCTACTTACAGAATAGGGATTACTTTGTGTCAATAGGTAATTATACACTCACCGGCCACTTTATTAGGTACACCTGTCCAACTGCTCGTTAACACTTAATTTCTAAGCAGCCAATCACATGGCGGCAACTCAGTGCATTTAGGCATGTAGACATGGTCAAGAGAATCTCCTGCAGTTCAAACCGAGCATCAGTATGGGGAAGAAAGGTGATTTGAGTGACATTGAACGTGGAATGATTGTTGGTGCCAGAAGGGCTGGTCTGAGTATTTCAGAAACTGCTAATCTACTGGGATTTTCACGCACAACCATCTCTAGGGTTTACAGAGAATGGTCCGAAAAAGAAAAAACACCCAGTGAGCGGCAGTTCTGTGGGCGGAAATGCCTTGTTGATGCCAGAGGTCAGAGGAGAATGGCCAGACTGGTTCGAGCTGATAGAAGGGCAACAGTGACTCAAATAACCACTCGTTACAACCAAGGTGGGCAGAAGAGCATCTCTGAACGCACAGTACGTCGAACTTTGAGGCAGATGGGCTACAGCAGCAGAAGACCACATCGGGTGCCACTCCTTTCAGCTAAGAACAGGAAACTGAGACTACAATTTGCACAAGCTCATCGAAATTGGACAATAGAAGATTGGAAAAACGTTGCCTGGTCTGATGAGTCTCGATTTCTGCTGCGACAGTCGGATGGTAGGGTCAGAATTTGGCGTCTACAACATGAAAGCATGGATCCATCCTGCCTTGTATCAACGGTTCAGGCTGGTGGTGGTGGTGTCATGGTGTGGGGAATATTTTCTTGGCACTCTTTGGGCCCCTTGGTACCAATTGAGCATCTTTGCAACGCCACAGCCTACCTGAGTATTGTTGCTGACCATGTCCATCCCTTTATGACCATAATGTACCCAACTTCTGATGGCTACTTTCAGCAGGATGATGCGCCATGTCATAAAGCTGGAATCATCACAGACTGGTTTCTTGAACATGACAATGAGTTCGCTGTACTCAAATGGCCTCCACAGTCACCAGATCTCAATCCAATAGAGCATCTTTGGGATGTGGTGGAACGGGAGATTCGCATCATGGATGTGCAGCCGACAAATCTGCGGCAACTGTGTGATGCCATCATGTCAATATGGACCAAACTCCCTGAGGAATGCTTCCAGCACCTTGTTGAATCTATGCCACGAAGAATTGAGGCAGTTCTGAAGGCAAAAGGGGGTCCAACCCGTTACTAGCATGGGGTACCTAATAAAGTGGCCGGTGAGTGTACATCTGATTATAAAAATATGACGTGAGGAGTACCCCCAAGGCTCCGTTCTGGGGCCTCTTCTGTTTAACATCTACATGCTTCCACTGGCTCAGATTATGGAAAACAACAAAATAAGTTACCATAGTTATGCGTACGACACACAAATTTACATAACCTTATCGCCAGGGGACTATAGTCCAATACAAAAACTGACTAAGTGCATTGAACAAATTAACGGATGGATGTGCCTGAACTTTCTGAAATTAAATGAAGGAAAACCTGAGGTGGTTGTTTTTGGAGCAAAAGATGAACGATTAAATGTCTGCGCTCAGCTTCAAACAACAATGTTAAAAACAACAGACAAAGCCAGAAATCTTGGTTTAGTCATGACTCTGACCTGAATTTTAACAGCCACACTAAGACAATTACAAAGTCAGCCTACTATCACCTCAAGAATATATCAAAGGTTAAAGGACTTATGTGTCAACAGGATTTGGAAAAACTGGTCCATGCTTTCCTCTTCAGTAGACTTGACCACTGTAACGGGGTCTTTACAGGTCTCCAGTTCTGAAGTCTTTACACTGGCTTCCTGTGTCTCAAAGAATTGATTTAAAAGTACTTTTTCTAGTTTATAAATCACTAAACGGTTTTAGGACCAAAATACATTTCTGATCTGCCACTACACTATGACCCCCCAGACCTCTCAGGTCATCTGGGACAGGTCTGCGTTCAGTTTCTATGCTCCTCATAACTGGACAAACTCCCAGAAACCTGCAGATCTGCTGCTACTCTCAGTTCTTTTAAATCAGTGCTGAAGACCTTTCTTTTTGATGTTGCCTTTCTTTAAATGGTTGTTCATTTCTTTAATGTGTAATTTCTTATACTGCACTATACATACTACTTGGTAGTGCTGGATCTAGTATCTGAAGGGTTATCAGCCTCTCCATCTCAGGGGATTGGTTCTCACTCTGTTTCTTAATTATAAAAAAAAAAATGTGATCACAAAAAATAATACTTTACATGAAGACCATGATCCAGAAAAATACAATGAGAAGAAAAGCATCAATATATTGAATCTGTTAAATTAAATTGGTAGAAATGTACATTACGATAAACTTGACTGCTCATTATGTGAAAGGCACCGAGGAGATTATCCAATCTGATTTCCCCCGGCCTTTATTTATCCGTGCCCCCCCCCCGACCACTATCAGAGGGCCGCAGTTTAATTGACTACCGTTTTTTCTTTGAGGAATTATGGTATAATACATAAATCCTAAAAGACATTTGTGAAGCCCTCTGTGTGCATTCATTAACATTGAGATTAGATTTCTGGTACTCTTCAGTCTGGAGTACCCTCTTTCCTTCACTCACCTCCTCATCCCTGACACCTTTCCTCTTGCCATCCTTCTTCTTCTTCTCCTCTGTCTCCTTGGTTTTCTGCAAGTACTCGGTGATAAGGTCCAGGTCCAGGTTGTCTTGTGGCTCCCATGTGTTCTCCTCACTGGAAAGGTGAGTGCAGACAGAAGAACATCTCCTCACACTTTGTTTTTAGACAATCCATTCTCACGCTAATTATCATTCCTATTATTCCTTTTTTCTATTGCCATCTTGAAATAACCTTAATTTGTGGGTCTGCAACGTAGTTTCAAAATACCAAACCTTCAACTTTGAGGGCATGATACCATGCTGACACTTATTTGCAATATGTAAATATATTATATATCTCTGTTGTGGGTAGATGTTGCCAGTTGGTTGCAGCAAGGATGAGTACCAGGAAATGAGGAGTCAGGGATGCAGTTAAGGTGAAGATGGGATAATTTTTATTTATCCCAAAATAAGGCCGCACGGCAAAATACAAAATACAAAAATATCAAGAAAAAAAAACTAATGAAAATCAAAAACTTTCAAACAGAAAAGAAATAGACTTAAGAGTCAAAAAGGTAAAATAACAAACTGAATACAAAAATACAGCTGTATATAAATTGACTGTTATTGACAACGTCAAAGGATCCCTACAGACTTACGTCTGACATCATGCCGGTCTCTCGAGCAACTGGAATTACCCCCTTAAATAGCGTTACCCCTGAACTGGATTAAACCATTTACTCACATTCTACAGGGGGGCTCCGGCGGGAATCATCCAAAAGGCTTTTAAATCAGCCAAGACCTTAGTCTACGTAATTGAACATACAGAAATATAAATGTCACAAAACCCGCTTAACCTCACTACAGTTTTACCACGGTTTACAACATTTATAATATATTAATTAATTCTGGGTCGCTTCCGTTAACCCCGGAAGTCCGCCCGCCTTTAAAATCCCCGGTGTACACAACAAACACCCTTTAACACTCGCATCCGAAGACGCCGGTAAGAAGACACAGAACGCTAGTTCATGACTGTAATTACCTTTAAGTTAAATAAACAGATGTTAAATTGACAAAGAACGGATTGTTGTGTGGTTATTGTAACTAAGGAATGTTAATGAAATATAAGGTTTTACACAGAAAGACAGAGTAATGTATTTGGCCTAAACATGTATATCATCGTAGCTTTCAGATGTTAAAATGTGCGCACTTGTAAACTACGTGACTATTGTAAGGCGATGGAAATGGATGGATTAATGGGTGCATTTAACTACGACAAAAGGTAACAAAAACACGTCACATACACTAGCATATCACAATAAGAGTCTTAAAAAGTCAATGTTCCAGTCCGAAGGTTTAAGTAGCGCCGCGCTACGGTGACGGTCGCCACGCGCCCTGTCACACACCCCCCTCCTTAAGAGAGAGCGTCCCGGTCCATCACAGGACGCGAGAGAAAGTCAGCAACAACATTGTCCTTGCCAGCCCTGTACCTCACCGTAAAACGATACGGCTGTAAGGAGAGGTGCCAGCGCGTGATTCTGGAATTGGTATCACGCATCCGATGTAGCCACTGCAATGGCCTGTGGTCTGTCTCCAAGACAAACTCTTTGCCGATAAGGTAATACTTCAGAGTGTCCAACGCCCACTTGATGGCAAGGCACTCCTTCTCAATGGTGGAGTACCGCGTCTCGCGGGGAAACAGTTTGCGACTCACAAACTGTATGGGCTTTCTGTCCTCACCCTCTCCCTGCAACAACACTGCTCCCAGGCCAATGCCGGAAGCGTCAGTTTGCACAACGAAAGGCAAGGCGAATTCAGGGCTCTGCAACACAGGATCATGACACAAGCTCTCCTTGAGGTCATGAAAGGCTTCCTCACAGGCTGCAGTCCAGACCACCTTGTTGGGACTGGTTTTGCGGGTGAGGTTGGACAGGGGAACTGCACGGCTGGAAAAGTCTGGGATAAAGCGTCGATACCAGCCGACCAACCCCAGGAATGATCTCACCCCCTTCTTGGTTGAGGGAGGCTGGGAACAGCGGATGGCGTCCACCTTGCCGACCTGAGGACGAATGGTGCCACCTCCTAGGACATATCCCAGGTAGCACACTTCAGACCGGGCAAGCTGGCATTTGCTGGAGTTCACCACCAACCCGGCCCGATGAATCCGGCGGAAGATATCACTCAGGTGACGAAGATGTTCGTCCCACGATGAACTGTAGATGATGACATCATCAATATATGCCGCGGCGTAGTCCTCAGCGCCTCTCAACACTTCGTCCATGAGACGCTGGAAAGTTGCTGCTGCACCATGCAGACCGAAGGGCATAACCCTGAACTGGTACAAACCGGAGGGTGCTTTGAAGGCAGTCAGCTCCTGGGCTTGGGGCGAAAGCGGTACCTGCCAGTACCCCTTACACAAATCCAAGGTGCTGAGGAACTTTGCCTTCCCTAGGCGCTCCACCAGTTCATCCACTCGTGGCATGGGATAAGGATCAAAAGCCGATATGGAATTCAGCTTTGAGAAGTCAACACAGAAGCGGAGCCCACCGTCCTTCTTCGGCACCAAGACCACTGGACTGCACCACTCGCTGCGCGAACTCACAATCACCCCCATCTTCAGCATCGCCGCCACCTCTTGTTTCAGCGCGGGGATCAGTCGCGCCGGTACTCTGGTGGAGGTCTGCCGGACAGGACCTGGAGAAGTCAGCCGAATGTCGTGGGTGATGATGTCCGTACGCCCTGGCTGATCCCTGAACAGGCCTCTGGGGATGATACACAGCAGATCCTTCTGCTGTTCACTCGTCAAGTGGTCAACAGAGGGGTAGGTTGATTTGCCGCCCGCAGTAGGGAAGTACTGCTCCGACGGTTCCTCTTCCTCCTCCACAATCTGTGCCCACATCTGGTCTTTGATAGAAGAATGTCTTTCATGCCATTGTTTTAGGAGGTTCACATGGAAGATCTGCTTGGAGCGGCGTCGACCCGGCGTTGCAATCTCATAGGTGACCTCTCCGACCTTGCGAAGAACCTTAAAGGGGCCTTGCCACTTCGCCAGCAGACTGCTCTCAGATGACGGCAACAACAGCAGCACGTCCTGTCCGGACACAAGGGTACGCCTGCGTGCTGTCCGATCATACCACGTCTTTTGTCTCTCCTGTGACTGGGTCAGGTGTTGGCGAGCCTTGGAGCTCAACTGGTCCAGCTTCTCTCGCATCTTCAGGACATAACTCACAATGTTAGTTGGTTGATGAGGAGCGTCCCCCTCCCAACTCTCGCGAAGGATGTCAAGCGGGCCTCTCACCTCTCGTCCAAACAAGAGTTCGAAAGGAGAGAACCCGGTGGATGCCTGCGGGACTTCTCGATATGCAAACATCAGGTAAGGAAGCCACTGGTCCCAGTCAGCACCTGACTCTGACACAAATTTCCACAGCATTGACTTCAGGGTCTGATTGAATCTTTCAACCATGCCGTCGGTCTGCGGATGGTAGGGTGTGGTTTTAATGCCCCGAATCCCTAACAAGGAGTACACCTGCTTCATCGTTTTACCGATGAAGTTAGTTCCCTGATCGGTTAAAACTTCTTTGGGGACCCCTACACGAGAAAACAGCTGTAGCAAGCTATTAGCTACCTGTCTAGCCTTAGTGTTTCTGAGGGGGAAAACCTCTGGGTAACGTGTTGCATAATCACAAATTACTAAAATGTAGCGGTGCCCGGTCCTGCTCCTCTCTAAGGGCCCAACTACATCCATCGCGATGCGACTAAAAGGTGTATCCATAATAGGGAGACTAATGAGGGGAGCTTTCAAGCCTCTCTTGGAGCGAGCAGATAATTGACACTCTGGGCAAGACCTACAGTACTCTGCTATGTCTTTGCTGAAACCTGGCCAATAGAATCTTCGCAGGATTCTCTGCTCTGTCTTCTCCCTTCCTAGGTGACCTGACCATGGAATACTATGACCTAAGTGCAACACCTTGGCCCTGAGAGCCTCAGGAACAACTAACTGCTCGGTATCTGTGCTCACTCTGTACAGTTTCTCATTGTTGACAATAAAACATGTATCTCCCTCCCTCAGGACTTCACTAGCCTCATCAGGAGTCTTGGCAGAGGAAAAGCAAGTGCCAAGAGTGGGGTCTGTCTGCTGAAGTTTCAGGAAGTCAACACAAAGAATTTCAGTGTCCTCCAAATGTGGGGAGGATAGATCTTCCTCTATCACAGTACCCGTCACCTTAGCTCTACGCTTTTCCGCTCTAGTTTTTCTGGGTTTACCGCCAGGGCAACTCTCAAACGGCAACTCAGGCCAAATATCAGAGTCTGCAGCATTTTTAGCCTGTGCTCTAGTAGTTACAAAAGCGTCAACTGTGTTAACACTTTGTAAAAGCTCTGCAAGTATGGGGACATCTTGGCCTAAAATAACCGGATACGGGCATTTATCTAAAATCCCTACAGTTAACAAGTACTTCTGGCCCTTAATCTCCACTAGAACCTCGCTGGTCTGGTGTTCAGACTCATCACCATGTATACAGCGGACTATCACTTTCCCCACAGGCTGATAAGACTTCAAACAAGACTTACGAACAAAAGACTGACTACTGCCTGAGTCTACTAAAGCCTGTACTGTCTTTCCTTGTATCTTTACAGGGACGGTAACATCAGAGGTTACTGATAGGTACTTACTATGGCCAGGAATATAACATATTCTAGCATTTGACATTTGCTTCACTGGGCAATTGGGCCTAATGTGACCTGGCTGGCCGCAACCATGACATATTATTACCCTGGGTACTAATTCTGAGGAAGGGTGAACACTGGGTGTTCTGGGGACATAGGAGGGCTTAAACACGCGACCACTACCACCCGCAGACTTACCAGTGGATGTCTTCTCCGGATATCGCTGGATTGCTGAGTCAGTCTTTCTCACGTCCTGCTGTTGAAGGCCAAGACGATAGCCTCTGCCGGTTTGCCTGGCGGCCATGAAGGTCTCCACCAGGTTTGCAGCTTGCGCCGACGTGGCAGGGGTGCGCTCTTTCACCCACACCTGAAGTTCGGGGTGCAGCATGCCCAGGAACTGTTCCAACACGATGCGGTCACACACCTCCTCCTTGGTCAGCAACTCTGGATCTAGCCACCTCCCCATCAAGTCCTTCAACCGGGCTTGTAATTCTTTTGCCGTCTCTCCCTCCATGATGGTCTTGGACCGGAAACGTTGGCGGTAGGTCTCTGTACTGATGTTGAACTTGTCAAGAATGGCTTGCTTCACTTTCATGTAATCTTGACTGTCTGTAAAACTCCTGGCTACGTAGGCAGTTCTGGCTTTACCTCGTAACAAAGGCACGAGGTACAGTGCCCACGTCTCAGGGGGACACTGACTTGCTGCTGCGAGTCTTTCAAAAGTGGTCAAATAGTTCTCTATATCTTCATCCTCTTCATAGGGGGACATCCTTGGGGGTTTCCAACCCTGCTGGAGATGTTGAGGAACAGACATTCCTAGAGTTGTGGAGTTGAGTGAGTTCTGCAGGCCGGGAGCTGAGTGTGGTCCCGGCTGTGGCTGAGGAGTAGGCACATCTAAAAAGGGCAGGTTGTGGAGTGGATCGGAGGCTGCTGAAGGGTGGTAATCGAGCGAGTCCCTCTGCGGCAAGCCCATAACTGACGTTGCGGTCGACTCGTTTCTCACCAGCTGCTGTAGTTGCTTAAACTGGTGCCCCACTCCTTTCCATCTCTGCTCCTGACGAAGTGCCTCCGCTTCCATCCGGTCCTGCTGACGGCGCTGTGACTCCACCATTGTTCGCACCACTTTCTCCAGTCGGTCGGTCCTCTCATCCTCGCCAGGGGTGGGTAGACGGGATGCCGTTGTCGACTTTGGCCTGGCACCCGAAACCGAACCTTCACTGGTTGCTGCAGCTCCATCCTGATCATCCATCTGGTCTCACACCATGCTGCCCGGACACTGGAGATCCCACCACTGCCACCAAATGTTGTGGGTAGATGTTGCCAGTTGGTTGCAGCAAGGATGAGTACCAGGAAATGAGGAGTCAGGAATGCAGTTAAGGTGAAGATGGGATAATTTTTATTTATCCCAAAATAAGGCCGCACGGCAAAATACAAAATACAAAAATATCAAGAAAAAAAACTAATGAAAATCAAAAACTTTCAAACAGAAAAGGTACAGCTGTATATAAATTGACTGTTATTGACAACGTCAAAGGATCCCTACAGACTTACGTCTGACATCATGCCGGTCTCTCGAGCAACTGGAATTACCCCCTTAAATAGCGTTACCCCTGAACTGGATCAAACCATTTACTCACATTCTACAGGGGGGCTCCGGCGGGAATCATCCAAAAGGCTTTTAAAATCAGCCAAGACCTTAGTCTACGTAATTGAACATACAGAAATATAAATGTCACAAAACCCGCTTAACCTCACTACAGTTTTACCACGGTTTACAACATTTATAATATATTAATTAATTCTGGGTCGCTTCCGTTAACCCCGGAAGTCCGCCCGCCTTTAAAATCCCCAGTGTACACAACAAACACCCTTTAACACTCGCATCCGAAGACGCCGGTAAGAAGACACAGAACGCTAGTTCATGACTGTAATTACCTTTAAGTTAAATAAACAGATGTTAAATTGACAAAGAACGGATTGTTGTGTGGTTATTGTAACTAAGGAATGTTAATGAAATATAAGGTTTTACACAGAAAGACAGAGTAATGTATTTGGCCTAAACATGTATATCATCGTAGCTTTCAGATGTTAAAATGTGCGCACTTGTAAACTACGTGACTATTGTAAGGCGATGGAAATGGATGGATTAATGGGTGCATTTAACTACGACAAAAGGTAACAAAAACACGTCACATACACTAGCATATCACAATAAGAGTCTTAAAAAGTCAATGTTCCAGTCCGAAGGTTTAAGTAGCGCCGCGCTACGGTGACGGTCGCCACGCGCCCTGTCACAATCTCAGGATCAAGAACACCAAGCATTAATATTCTAGACTCATACTTACTCTGAGAACCCCTTCCATTTCAGCAGAAACTCTACTCTTCCCTTCACCACTCTGCGGTCCAAAACCTTTTCCACCACATACTCCTCTTCTTCCTCTTCCACCTCCTCCTCCTTCTTGCCCTTCTTTCCTGCTCTGGTCGCCAGCTTGCCGTCTGCTGAAGGTGCCCTTAGTAGACCTATGGAGGTGGAGGTTGGAGGACGATGACATGCAGAGATAATGATACAAGGGTTAGAAGAACTAATGGAAGGTGTAAGTGAATTCTAGTTGACCGTGTTTTACTAGATTAAAATCTTCTGTTTGAATGGAGAAAATACAAGGGCTGATGAGGAAACCAATCCGTAAGACTCCAAAGTGTCAAGTATCTCCTGCATTCAGACTGAAAGAACTACTAAAATGTAAGGCCCAAAAGTCATTAACTGGAGCTACAAGCTACATGCACAGTAGCCTGGACCAACCACACTTCATTTAGCAGAACATCTCCAGATGTTCCTGTGTGAAAATGGAAAGTTCAGAAAGACGTTTTGATGGTGCAACAAGGCATTTACATAAAACGCTCCAGGTTTTTTTGGCAAAAGCCCATCTACCCCTCCGTAAACCACTGTCTGATCATGAGCCAGTCAAAGTTGTTCCCAGCACGGCACAGCTTAGTTTCTAGATGGAGACAGTCACAGAGGACAGAGGAACAGGAGGAAAACTCCACATATAGCAGTCGATTATACTTTCGGTCTCAAGGTTTAACTGTTATCACAACGTTTAGTCCCGTCTGTGTTATTCAGAGAACAGTAGTGACCAGTGCTAGTCGGTGCTAGTCGGTGCTAGTTATTGTCTGTTAGCTCACAGGGCTCTAGGGTGACAGTTAGTGTGTGTTAGCTCACAGGGCTCTAGGGTGCTAGTTAGCGTCTGTTAGCTTACATGGCTCACACACCCCCCCATTCACTAACACAGGCTCCCCAGCAACAGAGATATGAACACAGCTGTATGTTGTTAAGCATGAGAGGCAAACCTGTCTTTGTAGAGGAACCGCGTCTGAGACAAAACCTGGTGGACCCGTTCATGATGAGTCAGCCGTCTCTCTGTGAGTACGAATATATCCTAGGCTATTTCAGATAATTTTCATTAACATGTGTTGCAGCTGTATATGTACATATGTATGTACATGTACAACATATAACTTAAACATAAGAAGAATGTGGCATAATATGGATGTGAAAGCAGTTATAAATAGCCTATATAACAATTAACTTTGTTTAAGTTAAAATCAACAAATAATCCGGATAATAATCGTGATCAAAATATTGATCAAAATAATCATGATAATCATTTTGGCCATAATCGTGCAGCCCTACATATAATACGGAAAGTAACGAGGAGGAGAAGCTAGCGTCTAGCCTCGCTCTGGACCAGGCTAGCCGCAAAGAATTAATCTCCATGGTTACTTGGCTGGGTTTAATTTGACTTGGTTTTGTGCAACCAAGTCAAAGCTCAATTCATCCAGGATATCTTGAATATCCCGGATTAATCCCTTATCCTGGTTTCGTGCAACAGGCCCCTGGAGGGGGAAAAAACAGAAGGCACATAACACCGGATCAACATCAAA
Organism: Etheostoma spectabile; assembly: GCF_008692095.1. Classification (NCBI taxonomy): domain Eukaryota; kingdom Metazoa; phylum Chordata; class Actinopteri; order Perciformes; family Percidae; genus Etheostoma; species Etheostoma spectabile. The sequence continues at coordinate 101,372 of NW_022604349.1, forward strand.
GGAACAAAGGTGCGTTCAAAGCCTCGTGCTGCTGGGCCAGTGTCTATCATTATGAAACGGAACAGCCTCTCCAGTCTGATTGGTCCATTCTCTGCAGTTCAACCATTCATTTTACTGGAACATTATTCATTATCTTAGTGCTCATAATACTGAAGAAAAGAAGGAGAAAATGATTCCGCTTCCCTACCTGTAGGCGCTCCTAAAGCTTCACCGCCCGTCCTTTCCTGGCTTGTTAATAATCCTGTAGTCCGGAAGTGTCCCCAGGTGTAAAGAATTCATCCAGGTTGGGAGTATTGTCCTGTAGAGTCCGTGCTAACTAGCTGCTAACTTCACGTGCCGACCTCGTTCCGTCTCCTCGCCCTGCACCGTGTTGCTGGGTATGTTTGTATTCCTCATGTTGCTGCCTACACAATCAAACTATCCCCGCCTTTTTCTGTTTAGTTTTCACCCCGGGACAGCCCCCGACGTCCAGCAAGCGCTCCCACCGTGGAGCGCCAATACGCTGCGTCATCTCTCTGAGCGGCCATCTTAGAAACAGCTCTCATTGGCTATCAACACGCCAATCATGCCAGTTGTAGCCAATCACGTTCCCTTTTCAAAGCGTGATAGGAACATCCAATGGGAGCCAGTCCTCATGAATAACAGAGCTAAGCCCCGCCTCCCAGAGCCAGCAGGCTCACACATGTGATTTATGAAAACAAATCTGTTCAGCAGTGTTTTTTTGTTTTTTTATAGGCTACGTGTTGTTTTATTGTTAAAACTGTATCTTATGTCAAAATGAGTCCCTATAGTACATATCAATTCAAACTTACAAGACTGAACTGCTTTGTGAGGACCTGCATGTTCTGATCAAAACATGGTGGGACTACATGAAACCTGATAGTGTATAAAACCCTCTTTTTTTTTTTTTTTCAAATTTTATTGAACAATATGGACATACAGTAGAAAGAACCATCTCCTGTACATCTCAGAAGTCTATGTTCTAAAAGAGCCAGGGGGTTACTAAAAAAAAAAAAAAGAAAACACTTCATACAAATATTGTGTAAAGCTTACAGAGGTCATATGATCTGACAGCTTTCTTGTTCGTACAGGTGGAAATGGAGGCAATGTATTGTTTAAGATTAAGAGCCAGCTCAAAAAAGCTTGGCTTCTTTTTCAAAACCTTCGATTTATGCAGATACAATTTGGTTAAAATAATAATTAGATTTATTGTGTAATACTCAGAATAAAGCTTTCCATTATGTTGAGTGAATCCAAACAATACATTTTCCCAGTGTGATGTAAAATAAGGGTAAATACGATCAGCAATAAAATGTGATAACCTGCTCCAAAGTTTCTTGGTGTACTGGCAAGACCAAAATAAGTGAACCAGTCATCACTGACAGTCATGAAGTTGTTTTCTGTATATCGGTCATTTAATGTAAAAGAAATACAGACACTTTAGGATCCATTTCTGTGTGAAAGGGCCGCACACACCTTGTGAAAAACACAGACTATCGTGTTTGTCCGCTTGTAGAGCAGATAGTTAAGTTCCGGCTGTAATAGGCCTGTGTGGTTAACTCAGCTGCAAACGCAGCAGTAGATCTCTATCTTTGGTTGGTCTGGAGTCCGGTCAGGTCTGCCCTGCAGCACCGAAGCCCGGGATGGGATAGGAGCGACAACCCTCTAATATGCACCCCCCCCCCGCTGCTCTCTGGCCGCTGTCGCCAGTTTGGTGATTCTGGTGAAGCGTAGTGTTGAACATCAGCTCCTCTTACGTTACGCGTGCAATGGAGCCGGCCAGCAGAGTTAAAACACTTCTATTGGAGGATTATAATATATGGTCTATTGGTGAAGCTTCATTAATCACTTTAAGGGGGGGGGGGGGGGACATTTTGTCCCCACCGGGCCTAAAATAATTCAGCAGAGTCAGGGACATGTAAACCAGAAAGGGGGTAATCCCATAGACCGTTAATATTAATAATATAATCAATATCTATACAGTCTATGGGTAATCCCACGCATCCCCTTTATTTCTTTCAGCTAGAATATAAAGCTTCCAGCATGAAGCGTATCCCACAATCCACTGCAACATGAGGTCACACAGGTGGGACGCCGCCTGTGCTCCAGAGACCCGTCGACAAATGTGAGTAGATATTAAATTAATTTCTGCTGCAGTCAGGAGAAATATGCTTTTATTGTTTTAATTTGGAGATATTCTTCTCACCCAAGAGGGAGGGAGCGGTTTATGTAAAGGTAAATGTCAAGCAGTGGAAAAGAAAAGTACTAAGGTAGTAAATATTAACAGCTAAATGTACTTAAAGTATCAAAGTAATATGTGACACGGAGGCCCCTTGGAGAGATACCTGCTGCTGTACAAGCTGCTGATCTTCAGCTCATTAGATGGTCAGTTAGCTCCATCTAGTGGACAGATAGTAGAACTCCATCATCTGTTGAAACTCAGTACACAGAGACCTCAAACTGTCTGACAACAACAGGAAGGTGACAAATGTGAAGGAGGATCAGTCATATCCTGATCATCCAGACAGATTTGACATCTGGCCTCAGCTGCTGTGTAGAGATGGTCTGACTGGTCGCTGTTACTGGGAGGTCGAGAGGAGAGGAGAGGTTGAGATATCAGTGAGTTACAGAGGAATCAGAAGGAAAGGAGACAGTAGAGACTGTGTGTTTGGATATAATGATCATTCCTGGAGTCTGAACTGCTCTGATGGTGGTTACTCTGTCTGGGTTCTGGTCTGGTTCTTCAGTATCTCTGTGTCCTCTGCAGGACTGAGAGTCTCCTGTGGACAGAAACACTGACTGAAGACCAGCTGCTGAAATCAAAGTTCAGTCTGTTCACCATCACACACACTCTGCACTGTGAAGCAGATCCGAGACTCAAACACAAAAACATTCATCTGGTTTCATCTCTGGTTATCAACGTTTGAACTGTTTGACTAAAACACTTCATGACATGTCACATCTAAAAAATAATCAACTGGTATTGGTCACTATTATGTCCTTTATACTTTCAATCATATTGATATATATTTAAAATGTGGAAAACAAATGTTTCTATAAACAATCATCATATAGTCTAATGTTTCTAAATGCTTTTAATAAAATCTATACGTTTCATCATTTTTTCATTTGATCATATCATGATTTCATTCATCAGTTGTGTCTCTTTACTGAGATTGATACACCCCCCATAATAAAAAACTATGTACCTCAGTGCAGCCTACTCCAAATACCTATTATATTTCCTTTGCATTCATGGAGACATTTGCACCATAAATTACTGCAGAAAAGACACAAATTGTTGCAAAAAAGGAAGTGTCCCCCCCCCCCCCCACACACACACACACACACACACACACATGTTGAACCCAAGGTTGTGTCTGTGTTTCAACTCCTAATTAAAAGGTAAAGTTTTCGTCCACTAAAGGTTCAGTTGTTGTCTCTGACAGACTCAGATTATTATTCTAATAATATTATGGGATGGATCCCTACAGAGATAGACCTTTAGTTAAAGAGTAAGATCCTTTTAGTTTAACATGAAACAGTCCCGAAATCACAATCACCAAACCCACCAGACTCCATGTAAATAATCACTACTTTTAGCGTGTTTAGAGCAGCATTTCTCCACCAGACTCCATGTAAATAATCACTACTTTTAGCGTGTATAGAGCAGCATATCTCCACCAGACTCCATGTAAATAATCACTACTTTTAGTGTGTATAGAGCAGCATATCTCCACCAGACTCCATGTAAATAATCACTACTTTTAGCGTGTATAGAGCAGCTTATCTTCACCAGACTCCATGTAAATAATCACTACTTTTAGTGTGTATAGAGCAGCATATCTCCACCAGACTCCATGTAAATAATCACTACTTTTAGCCTGTATAGAGCAGCATATCTCCACCAGACTCCATGTAAATAATCACTACTTTTAGCGTGTATAGAGCAGCTTATCTTCACCAGACTCCATGTAACTAATCACTACTTTTAGTGTGTACAGAGCAGCATATCACCACATTTATTTCAGTTTTAATGTGTGATACACCCTTTAGGGATAACATAATAACCAGCGTAGCGTTTAGTACGAATTTCAAATTTTGTTGGTGAGCAATATTAACGTAGCGGGGAAACAAAGAAAGCGGAACCAATGTGCGGGTATCGGTACACCACGGGGCCCAGGTGACGGACACTTTCCTCCTCTTAGGAGACGAGGATGGCGGTTTGTTTTCTCACTCTCTGATGCCGTAATTCTGCTTTCCAGGTTGGTACTCGGTAAAAATGACAACAGACGGTTTCCTTCTGCCGTGTGTCTGGTGGACTGAAGCTGTGGTGGGTTAGTTATGGAGTTTATGATGTGTAAAGGTGAGCTAAAGAGCCGCGTTAGTAACCGCGGGAAACGGGTTTCGTAAACAATAGAGCTCGCGGCTAGCTAACAGGTGTGTATCGGGGTGGGACCATAGACAGTTAAAGGAATGGACCAACAGGTCCCGTTGTTTCCTAGGCCGTTTCTCAATACCAAGTAAGCAAAGAACAGACTTGTGTTCTTGGGGAGACCGTACTTGCTAGCTGTACCTGGAAGACTGAACTCACAAGTTCAGAAGCAAACAAAACGCTGTTGACAGTTTTGGGACGAGGCGTTCTTATTGCGCAACACCCCCAGCACAGAGGGCGCTTGCCACTTTATAGTTAGCTTTAATGTGTGCATTCATAATAAAACATGGCCGGTGTTTCGGTTTAACTGGTTTTTAAGTTAACTGGTGATAGAGGCAGATGTGGTGTAGGCGTGGTCTCTCAGGACCCATTCCCGACTAACCAGGAAATAAACATTATTATCGCTTTCCTTCTATTTCACATTTATTTGTCGGTGTCTTGTAAAACTTTACGATAAAAACGAGTTGCTGAGCATTAATTCCCGCCCCGACAGACATTTATGCAAACACTTGCCGTTGTCGTTACGAAATATCATCCGTTGTCTGGCGACTGTGTCTCTTACTGCACGCCACGGAAACACCCAGATCGACTTGTGACTGTAACACTTCACCGTTAAAGCACTGTATCTGAAATGTAAGCAAACTGGTGTATTATATAGGCCTACTGTTGGAATAATAAATGTGTCAATGTATGTTAGCGGGGGACGTTTCATGTTATCTGTTATTTATTTGACCATATCACTTCTATGTTTCGAAATGGGATTTTTTCAAATACTGACTCAGTAAACTCAACTTCAGATATCATTCATAGCATGATGTATGTAACATTTAAGGCATAGTGAAGTTTTGGATATTTTAAATTACACTATCTGGAATGTTTTTTGTAATTATGGATATCTAAACTTAAAATAACTATTAACAATTGGATTGTACATATCTGAAATTGCATTGTTTCCTAACTATAATGTTGCAGCTATTCAGACATTCATAAGATTGACTTTCTACAACCAACACTTGCTCGAACTCCGGCACTTCAAGTCAATTCTACAATATGTGCCAGACACCCAGAGCAATAAAAAATACGTTTCTCTCTGACCCACTGTGCTATATGCAATATGCGTTTCAATAAGCGAGAGGTATCATTTGTATCTGGATGCATGAGTAGGTATATTGCACATTAAGGAACGTGATTGTAAGGTTGCAACGTAACATAACCCATCGTAGCCTACATAAATGTAATTACATCTAGCCTATATATTAAATGCCTATGTATCACAACTTAATCTGAGCGGATGCACGTGTTGCCACATCTGCATTCAGCTGGGTGTAAAACCTCATATGTAGCTTATGTTTTACTTACAGACTGTATTGAAATGTAACAGATATCAATACACGTAATCCATGTTGTAGTAGGCCTACTGTTATTGAATTAACTTGTGATGCCGTTGCAAGAACAAAGACCACAACGTAGGTAGCTGCAGTGATGCCTGTTTGAAATACTGCAAACGTCAATAAATCGTCAAAATGTTCATGCTGTAATTATTTGTGTCATAATTGTGTTTAAAGTGTTGGTAATGACGTTTATTTAAACCTTCTGAAGTGTTTGCTGACTCTGCAGATGGAACACAAATAAAGACCGCTGAAATAAGCAAAAGTGCGCTCCGATTAACTTGTGTCACAACAAGTACTACCATCGGTCATAGGCTCATATCGATTCATTTACACTTACAAATACCTAATATTTAACATGGGCAACACAACAGCTGTATTGTGCCATTAAGTGTCACGGGCCAATAACTTTATAAATAACAACACAACGGCGGGGGAAAAAACTCGTAATATTGTTCGGGATTCACTTTTAATTGAAAGCACAAATAAAACGTTAAATAGGTATTAAAATTATAGATGGACTGGGTAAATTTAGCCACTGCCGTCGGTATACTTTACCGAGAGGCAGATGTGGAGCCAGCGAGTGAGGAGAGCCAGGATGAGGAGGACAGGAGATATATATATATATATATATATATATATATATATATATATATATATGCTACATCCTCTATAACAACAGCGGTAAAAAAATGTTTTAAATATCTTACAATTGTGGACCTGGCTTTCCTCTTCCATTGTTGTTGCTGCAGTGGTCTGTCTAAATGTGGGGCCAGAGGGTCTGTCTAAATGTGGGGCCAGAGGGTCTGTCTAGACGTGGTTCAAGGTTCAAGGTTCAAGGTTCAAGAGTCTTTATTATCCCCAAGGGGCAATTTGTTGTGCAGCAGCATGTAACACACAGGTTATACAAAACAACAGCCATACATCTAAAAATAAAATACAAAGACAACAAAAACAAAGACCACACCTCACATTGACTTGTTGAAAAAGCCTATAGCAGCTGGGACAAAAGAGTTTTTATGTCTGTTTGTCCTACATTTAGGCAGACTGAATCTCCGGCCAGACGGCAACAAGATGAAACAGCTGTTCAGGGGGTGACTCGGGTCGGCTAGGACTGACTGGGCCTTCTTGAGGGACCTGGTCTCATAGACAGAGTTTAAATCAGTCAGAGGGTTGAGGGAAATCTTGCCACACACTTTAACTATATATTGAAGCCTGTTCTTGTTTTTAAGTGTGAGGGACCCAAACCAACTCACAATAGCAAAAGAAAGAATAGATTCAATAAAACAACAATAAAACATCCTCATAAAAGTCTTATCAACATTAAAATTGCGAAGCTTGCGATAAAAAAACATGCGTTGATGTGACTTCTTACAGACAGCGTCAACCTGTGGCTCGAAGGTGAGTTTGTCATCGATTATAATACCGAGGTATTTGTATTGCTTCACCACTTCGATGGCTTGATCGTTAATGAGAGTAGGAGAGAGGGTGGGGGGGTTCTTTCTAAAATCGATTAGCATTTCTTTAGTTTTTGCCACATTAATGTTAATAAAAGTCGACTTGCACCACTCTGTAAAATCATTTAAAATAGCGCCATGCTCTGGGGCGTTGTGTGTCAGCAGCGACACTATTACCGAGTCGTCAGCAAACTTAATGATATGACGCCTGGTGTGCTGGCTTTGGCATGCATTAGTATATAAAATAAATAAAATCGCAGAGAGGACGCAGCCCTGGGGGGAACCAGTGGAGGAAAAGAGGACATCAGATACAATGCTATTCACTCTCACGCGTTGAGACCTGTTAGTTAAAAAGTTCATCAACCAAGAGATAAGACAAGGGTCAATATTAAAAGTACTCTTTAGAATCCCCGCTAAAATATGTGGTTGGATGCAATTAAAAGCTGAAGAAAAATCAATAAAAAGCAGCCGCACAAAGCTCTTAGCACTCTCCAGATGGGTATGGATCAAGTTAAAAAGAGTACATGCTGCATCTTCCACACCCCGGTTTGGTCTGTAAGCAAATTGAAACGGATCCAGTAGATCCTGGACAGAGCTCAAAAGTTCATCCTTCACGATCTTCTCTAGCGTCTTCATAGCGAGGGACGTGAGTGCCACAGGCCTAAAGTCATTGAGAGACTCTGGAGCCTTTTTTTTAGGCACTGGAACAATAATTGAGTCTTTCCAAATGCGAGGAACAGTTTGGAGATGTAAAGACATTTTATAAATAAAACAAAAAATGTCTGCCAGCTGTTCAGCACAGTTCTTTAATATGCGGCCTCCAATGCCATCGGGACCAGGACTTTTCCTTTCGTTTATGCCTCTGAAGAGTGACAGGACCTTGTTTCTGTCAACCTGGACTATACCCTGCCCAGGGGCAACGTTATTAAAAACTGACAACTCCTCACTAAAATCATGAATATTAAAACGATTGTAAAAAGTGTTCAGCTCATTTGAGAGGACCAGGTCTGACATGCCATTGAGGGAGATCAAACACTTCTTAGTTTGCATCCCCATCATTGCTTTCACACCCTCCCATGCAGGATGTGAGTTGCCTGTGCTCAGCATGTTCTCAACTTTGTCCTTATACTGAAGTTTTGCAAGCTTAAGTTCCTTTTTAGCTTGTTTTTGAAGCACTCTATATTGAGTCATGTCACCTTGGTTGAAACTAATATTTCGTTGATTAATTATGCTTTTGACAGATTTAGAGACCCATGGTTTATTATTTGGATATATGGAAATGGATTTACGTGGGATGACTAAGTCCTCACAGAAGGCGATGTATGCAGAAACAGTCTCTGTGAGCTCATCAATGTCTTTACATTCGTTTTTGAATAGATCCCAGTCAGTGCAGCAGTAGCATTCCTGTAGACACTGGATCGAGTCCTCTGACCAAACCGGAACTAACTTTCGTTTCGGCTTGTTTCTCTTCAGTGCCGGTTTGTAAGACGGAACCAAATAAACAGAGTTGTGGTCAGACATGCCGAGTGGAGCTCTGCTGTAAGACTTATAAGCACCTTTGACGGATCCATAACAGAGGTCCAGGCTGTTGGACCGTCGTGTTGGGCAGGTGACATATTGGTAAAAGTTACACAGGGACTTTCCTGGTTTACAGTGATTAAAATCGCCCATAATGAAGTTTGGCGCTTCAGGTGAAATCCCCTGGAGCCGCTGCACACACTTCACCATAGCCCGAGTTGCTAAATCTGCATTAGCCTTCGGGTGAATGTAAACAAGTGTGACGAATATCTGTGGGAATTCCCTGGGCAGATAAAAAGGGCGTAAGGACACAGACAGAAGTTCGATATCAGAAGTACACAGTGTTTCTCTGACGATCACCGTATTGCACCATTTCTTATTTATATAAAGACACAAGCCTCCACCGAGTGATTTTCCCGTCACTGTGGAGTCTCTGTCAAGACGGACAGGTTCTCCAAACCCGTCCAACTCCAGATCAGAGAGTGGATCCTGTTCTTTGAGCCATGTCTCTGTCAAGGCGAGGAGACAGGCATTTTTATACTCCGAAAGGAACTTTACTTTCGCCTGGAGCTCGTCCACTTTGTTCCGAAGGGACTGGACGTTGGCGAGGATGATTGAAGGAAGAGGTATCCTACGATGGCCTTGTCGCTTCAGTCTTTGCCGTACGCCGCCGCGTCTCCCCCTTTTCCTCACTCCTGTCCTGAATGTCCAACTCTGATTCTCTGCGGGAGGGGTGGCTACCGACCGGATGATCTCTGGTGGAAGAGCCGCCGGGGATTCCACAATGCCCGCATCAGAATCACGCAGGAACAGGAGAAACTCACGGGTGTAATGGAGGGACTCCTGGTGTACACAGATTACCCCCAAGAGTTTGTATAACAGCGTAAAAAGGATAAAACGACCCGTCAAACTGAGGTGAGCCATTGTCGTCACCGTCACACACAGATCTACCCAAGAACGACGCTAAAACCAGGTTAAAAAACAACACTCTCACTCTGCACTCTTGCACTCAGCTGCTACCTGTCGCCATTACAGCGCCACCCAGAGGGTCTGTCTAAATGTGGGGCCAGAGGGTCTGTCTAGACGTGGGGCCAGAGGGTCTGTCTAGACGTGGGGCCAGAGGGTCTGTCTAAATGTGGGGCCAGAGGGTCTGTCTAAATGTGGGGCCAGAGTGGTCTGTCTAAATGTGGGGCCAGAGTGGTCTGTCTAAATGTGGGGCCAGAGGGTCTGTCTAAATGTGGGGCCAGAGGGTCTGTCTAAATGTGGGGCCAGAGGGTCTGTCTAAATGTGGGGCCAGAGGGTCTGTCTAAATGTGGGGCCAGAGGGTCTGTCTAAATGTGGGGCCAGAGGGTCTGTCTAAATGTGGGGTCAGAGGGTCTGTCTAAATGTGGGGCCAGAGGGTCTGTCTAAATGTGGGGCCAGAGGGGTCTGTCTAAATGTGGGGCCAGAGGGTCTGTCTAAATGTGGGGCCAGAGGGTCTGTCTAAATGTGGGGCCAGAGGGGTCTGTGAGCTGACTGACTGACCGGCTCGCGAGAGTCATCCCCGGCTGGCGTAGCAAGCTCGCCCGCCGGCGTTTGCGGAGCTTTCAAACTCCGAAGATTTTTTTAATTCACCATCAATTTTCGTTGAACTGCCTATATTCAAAATCTACACAGCTGATTTCTCGCCTTAAAACATCTTAAAAATGAATTTATTCATTTAATAATAGACGTAAATTGTGAAAATATGTGTACCGGAAGCCAGACGCGCTTTACACCCGAATTGAATGCTGGGATACCTGCCCGGCCAAGTTAACACAAGTTACCATCCGATGTATCCTCGGTAAAATGGGCGTGTCGAGATCCGGGGATTTTAACTGTTCTTGGCAAAATGCTAACTTGTGTATTGGGTCAGTACTTTGGCCACCAAACATGACGTTTCACAAGAACACAAGTCCATAGAAGAACACAGATTGAGAAACGCCCTATTAGAAGCTCTTTCCCGGTGATGCTGAGCGTTACTGCGCAGCCTCCAACTGAGCTTGAAGACGTAGATGTGATGTGAGCAACCTGTCTGAAAGCTGTAAGTCTTCTGGTAGCTGTGCAAGAGAAATCTCAATCATTCCCAATCAGCAGAGACGGAGAGGTAGGTCTATGTTAGGAGATAACATAGACACAGGCTAATTACTGCTAACCAACATGCTAGTTAACATTAACATAGGCACAGGCTAATTACTGCTAACTAACATGCTAGGTAACATAAACATAGACACAGGCTAATTACTGCTAACTAACAGGCTAGTTAACATTAACATAGGCTCAGGCTAATTACTGCTAACTAACATGCTAGTTAACAGTAACACAGACACAGGCTAATTACTGCTAACTAACATGCTAGTTAACATTAACATAGACACAGGCTAATTACTGCTAACTAACAGGCTAGTTAACATTAACATAGACACAGGCTAATTACTGCTAACTAACAGGCTAGTTAACATTAACATAGACACAGGCTAATTACTGCTAATTAACATTAACATAGGCACAGGCTAATTACTGCTAACTAACATGCTGGTTAACATAGGGTTGTGTGTGTGATTCTGGGTGCTGGTGCTTCCATTCCCTGGTAATGAGTTATTTTGTGGTTTTTAACGTATCCTGACAGGATTATTAATGTTAAAATGTTGTTTAACTCTTAAATAGTTACATAGTATTAGAAAAGGAATATATTATAAGTTGAACTATTGTCCCCAGGTGTATGATGGTTCATGTTTTGACTCTGAAGTCATTTGAATATTTATTTCCAGCCAAAGAGGGTTTATGATTTCCATGATGACATTAGTATAATGGAGGAGTTTTGGAGGTAGAAAGAAGATCTCTTCTGTCTACCTCCAAAACTATATACTATATCTATATATTATTATTGGAACAGTACATTAAGGTTCAAATTTATTTTGGTAAGGACGAGACTATTTCTGGGAATTTGAGTGTGGAAGATTTTGCCCACTGAAAAATGGGGAGTAAAGAAAATGGTGTTCCGGTTCTTAAATTGAAGTGAAACATGTTTCCACGAGGGGAATGTTGTTGTTGAGGACTGTTTTATGCTTTTGTGTTTGGGAGAATTTGTAATAAACAGAGGTTTGGAGACGAGGACGGTGGTTGGTTCTCTCACTCACTGACTCCGTGATTCTGCTTTCCAGGGTTTCTCCTCTGAGAGTTAAGTAGTGAACCCCAATCAAGAAAAATCATTTGTTACCCCGGTTACTCAATTTGAAACCACCCCCTTGGGGCAGACGTCAAGCTGGCGACCGGAGCAGGAAAGGAGGAGGAAGAGGAGGAGGAGCAGCCTGCAGCAGTGAAGGAGGAAGAGGGGGAGCAGCCAGCAGCAGTGAAGGAGGAAGAGGAGCCTGCAGCAGTGAAAGAGGAGGAGCAGCCTACAGCAGTAAAAGAGGAAGATGAGGAGTATGTGGTGGAGAAGGTTTTGGACCGCAGAGTGGTGAAGGGGAGAATAGAGTTTCTGCTGAAATGGAAGGGGTTCTCAGAGTAAGTATGAGTCTAGAATATATATTAGGGCTGCACAATTAATCAAATTTCAATCACTATCACGATCAAATTTGCGTGATCAAGCTATTATTTGCATATCATAGAACTCTGCGTTTTTTTGCAAAGCTAACCTACCGCTCCGTAAACCACTGTCTGATCGTGAGCCAGTCAGTCGTTCCCTGCACCGTGCAGCTTAGTTTCTAGATGGAGACAGTCCCAGAGGACAGAGTAACGGTAGGAAGACTCCACAGATAGCAGTCGGTTATACATCGGTCTCAAGGTTTACCAGTTTACCAGTAAACGCAACATTTTGTCCCGTCTGTTGTTTTTCAGACAACAGCAGTGACCAGTGCTAATTGGTGCTAGTTAGTGTCTGTTCGCTCACAGGGCTCTAGGGTGCTAGTTAGTGTCTGTTAACTCACAGGGCTCTAGGGTGCTAGATAGTGTCTGTTAACTCACAGGGCTCTAGGGTGCTAGTTAGTGTCTGTTAACTCACAGGGCTCTAGGGTGCTAGTTAGTGTCTGTTAACTCACAGGGCTCTAGGGTACTAGTTAGTGTCTGTTAACTCACAGGGCTCTAGGGTGCTACTTAGTGTCTGTTAACTCACAGGGCTCTAGGGTGCTAGATAGTGTCTGTTAACTCACAGGGCTCTAGGGTGCTAGTTAGTGTCTGTTAACTCACAGGGCTCTAGGGTGCTAGTTAGTGTCTGTTAACTCACAGGGCTCTAGGGTGCGGCTAACATTTTCCCAGCAAAATCAAATCAATATGGTTTAATCTTGTGTTACATGACCCATTTTTTTAAAGCCGTGCCTGTGTTTGGATCTCTCCTCTTACTCTCTATGCAGGATAATAGAATACTTGATTAAATTAACATATGCACACATATCTATCTAGATAGATATTGATCTCTCCTCTTACTCTCCAACGGCCACGCAGCCGGCAGGAGGTTCAGAGTTGTGCAACGTAGTAACCGGCGCTAGATGTGTGGGCGTGAAGCATCCGGCACAAATGGGTTAAAGCAGTTGTATATTGATAAGCATGAGAGGCAAACCTGTATTTGTACCAGTGTTTCCGTGGTAACTCTGCTATCGCAGTTGCCACGATAACAACAAACACAGAACAAGTTATTGAATGCAACTAACTTCAGTTGGTAGAGTAACAGCGTGTGAGACGGAGCTGCTGGACCCATTCATAATGGGTCCAGCAGCATAAATTTCAGCATTCTCAAAGTTGAAGGTTTGGTATTTTGACACTAATGTGCAGACCCACAAATAACCTTACAACATGGCAACAGATAAAAGGAATAATCCAAATTAGCAGCTAGAGTGAGAATGTATTTCCTAAAAAACAAAGTGTGAGGAGATGTTCTTCTGTCTGCACTCACCTTTCCAGTGAGGAGAACACATGGGAGCCGCAAGACAACCTGGACCTGGACCTTATCACAGAGTACATGCAGAAACACAAGGAGGAGGAGGAGGAGAAGAAGGAGGGCAAGAGGAAAGGTGTCAGGGAGGCCTCGGGAGACGCAGAGGAGCGAGGCAGCAAGAGGAAGAAGGAGGGGGTGAGTGAAGGAAAGAGGTTACTCCAGACTGAAGAGACCCAGGAATCTAATCTCAATATTAATGAATGCACACAAACGCTTTGACCAAGAGAGAGAAACACACTTTACACACATAGAGAGAGAGAGACAGAGACACACACACACACACACACACACACACATAAAGAGAGAGAGAGAGAGAGAGAGAGAGAGATTGTCTTGATAATATTACTGTTGCTGTGTTTTTTATTGCGTAGCTGATAGATTTGCAGATTGTTTAATATGACTTGTGCAGCCTCCATATTCAGGTTGTTGATGTTCAGGTTGTTGCCTAGCAACGTGTAATCACCAGTAAACAGTCCAGCCTGTGGAGCCCCATGCTTTACTGTTAAAGGTGTATTACACTGTTTGCTCCGTTTATACGTGTGTGTTGTAATAGATGAGGCTTATTCTCAGTTTGTGTTACTGAGCAACATCTTCCAGTGTTTCCTCTGTTGGTTTTATTGTGGTGCATCGTCATGGTAACAGTTTTTCTGCCACACTATCAGAAATAGGGCCGATGCACGTTGGCTGCCGCTCACGTTACAATTTACCAACAAGTCTTCAGTGGTACACCAGTGATTGAGAGGCCGTCCAGTTGAACTCATCATGCTGTTGTGTTGGTGGATGATGAAAGGAACAGCTCCATCAACACCGTCACCGTGGGAGACGGCTTTGAAACACAGATACCAAATTCATGCTAAGAAATGTACAGCTAAAGCTAACGTTACATAAGGCAAGGCAAGGCAAGGCAGCGTTATTTGTATAGCACATTTCAGCAACAGGGCAATTCAAAGTGCTTTACACAAAATCAGTTAAACAGATAAAACACAAGTACAAACAGTTAAAAGTCATAAGCATTAAAAACCAATAAAACACATGAATAGACAGTTAAAAACAAAATAGAAACATTAGGACACATAAAACACAAGAATAAAAGTTACAGTGCAGCATAAGAAATTTAAAGAAATGAGCATTCATTTAAAGAAAGGCAGCATCAAAAAGGAAGGTCTTCAGCCTTGATTTAAAAGAACTGAGAGTAGCAGCGGATCTACAGGTTTCTGGGAGTTTATTCCAGATATGAGGAGCATAGAAACTGAAAGCTGCTTCACCCATACATAAACATAAAGACGCTAGCTAGCTAACTGTTATCATCTCACGACTGGACTCTTGACCCCCCCCCACTGCTAAAAAACCCTGAAGGAAACACTGTCATGTTCATTATTACAGAGAAATGGATATAATTCTTAGTGTTGTTCCTTGTTCTACGCCGGTGGCGATAACATTTAGTTTTGGTAAATAATGTTCATAGTAAGTCGGATGTTTATTCAATTCAATTTTATTTCAATAACAACAGTTATCTCACTGCGCTGCAACAATTCACCAAGAGCAAGCACTAGGAGACGGAGGCAAGGAAAAACCTCCTTTTAAGAGGCAGAAACATGGCTCAGGGTGGGGGGGCAACTGCATCCACCATTTGAGAGAGAGAGAGACAAAGAGAGAGAATTGTAGCAGAGGGTGTTGAGCAGGAACACGGAGGCAGACTTCAATCACAGATCCAGACTCCACAGCATCAGAACCACCTGCAGGAAGCGACAGGAGGAGAGGGGAAGAGAGACAAGACTCCGGGAAGGGGAAGAAGTTGAGTTAGTAACATGTATTAATGGGATGAGGTTGCATACAGATGGAGAGGAGGAGGGAGGTGCTCGGTGCATCATGGGAAGTCCCCCAGCAGTCTAGGCCTATAGCAGCATAACTAAGGGATGGTTCAGGACTCTTCTGAGCCAGACCTAACTAATTAATACAAACTGGTTTTAACTACATCTCAGAGTTTGAATGACAGAAATCTGCTCAGATGAGAACTCAATGAGTGCAACAGATTTTTTAGAAAACGACTGAAAGCAGCAGAAGGCTACATTTCAATATGTGTATTTATTACAAGTAATAACGTTAGGGCTGCACGATTATGGCCAAAATGATAATCACGATTATTTTGGTCAATATTTTGATCGCGATTATTCTCACGATTATTTGTTGATTTTAACCAAAACAAATTTTATTGTCACATAGGCTATTTATAACTGCGAGAGGAAGTTTGATGTACGCTACTCACAGAGAGACGGCTGATCATTATGAACGGGTCCAGCACGGGTCGAACGGCAGACACACGTCGTGTGTATGAAACGTCTGTATCTTCACTGCGCTGCATTTTTATGAACTATGATATTCTGGCCATGGGTCACATCTCTGGTCCAGGTCCAGGTCCTGGTCCAGATCCAGCAGCTCCGTCTCACACGCTGTTACTCTACCAACTAAAGTTAGTTGCATTCAATAACTTCTTCTGTGTTCTTCACCGTGGCGGCCGCGATAGCAGAGTTACCCGCGGAAACACTGGTACAAATGCAGGTTTGCCCCTCATACTTAACAATATACAGCTGTGTTGATAAAAAATAAATAAAACTGTGGACAAATGTCAGAAGTGTGGACCGCCGCTGCTGTGTGAGAGAGAGAGCAGAGGAGAGATTCAACACAGGCACGGCTTTACAGACAAAATGGGTCATGTAACGCAAAATTAAACCATATCCATATAAACAGCATTGCAGCGGATGCGAAGACATTAGCACCGGTGCGTCCTAGAGGAGCAAACAGTTAACAGACACTACTAGCTAACAGTTTACAGACGCTAACTAGCACTGCTCACCGCTGTTGTCTGAAAAACAACACACGTGACTACATGTTGCGTTTACTGGTAAACTGGTAAACCTTAAGACCGACGTATAACCAACTGCTATCTGTTGAGTTTTCCCCACGTTACTCTGTCCTCTGTGACTGTCTACATCTAGAAACTAACCTGCACAGGGTGCAGTGAACTACTCTGGCTGGCACATGATCAGACGGTAGTAGCGGAAGATTAGCTTTGCAAAAAACCCGGAGCGTTCAATGAAATGACACATTCAAAAAATAATCGCTCGATCACGCAAATTTGATCGTGGGAAGTCAAAATCGTGATCGCGATTAAAATTCGATTAACTGTGCACCCCTAAATAACGTTATCGTGATATTTAACGTTAAGGCATATCTCATATTTTCCTGATATCGTGCAGCATTAATAACTACCCTGAAATATTCAGATGCTGCATATATATATATATATATATATATTTCTTTATTTACAGACTCAAGGTCCAGATGACTTAAAAACAATACAATACAAAAGGGGTTCAGACCAGACACAGACATAAATATATATAGACAAACTGATCCCCAACAACATCA
The DNA here is from genome assembly GCF_008692095.1 of Etheostoma spectabile. NCBI lineage: Eukaryota > Metazoa > Chordata > Actinopteri > Perciformes > Percidae > Etheostoma > Etheostoma spectabile. The sequence goes on from NW_022604349.1 coordinate 118,550, forward strand.
CAAGATAAACACACATACATGCAAATTTACCAATTGCAATGCTCAATAATTAAAACGAATACAAGTGTATGTTCCAATGATTCCATAGTTTTGACAAATATCTGGTATCACTAAGTGCAGGATTAATTATAGCATTTAAAGTCATATTATTTGACTCAGTTAATCGACATATAAATCTGTACATAAACTTCCTCGGCACAGCATGGAAGGTGGGAACATTAAAGGTCACACACAGATGGCTAGCACTGGTCCATCTTGGACGCTTCATCACAATTCTAAATGCATCATTGTATGCCACTGACAGAGAAATTCATTTTTATAAGTCTTTTATTTCATATTTCTTGTAGTAGTGTTTTAAAATATTATGACTTTCATTTATAGCTTTCATGATTATTATATTCATACCTTGATTTTACTATATTTTATAATCTTAAATGCACATTTAACAATATTGCTTTTCTTTCAAACTGTGTCTGTGTTTTCTTTAAGTCGCTGCTGCATGACCAAGAGGCAGTAAATGTCTCGCTGTGGTATGTTTCAGAGATAACCAGTGTCTTAGATTCGAGGTCAGTAAGAGGAGAAAGAGTGCAGGCCTGCACTTTGCCCTGGTTCTTTTAGGTAGCCATAAACCAAAATAACAGATGTCCTCTCTTTGTTATCTCTATGTGTCTGACTTTCAATAAAGCAAGAAAACTGCAGAGAAATCCCCGGAGTTCTCGAAAGGTCATGCTGCAGATAGGTGGCTATTCTGTTTCTCCCCTCTTGCAATTGTCTTTTAACTACACTTTGCCGTCTGCGTCTCGTTTCTTGCTTGATCGTGTTTATTTAGTAAGTTAAAGTGTTATGAACCTGACATTTTCTGGTGCCGAAACCCGGGAAGTCAACAGCTGAGAAGACCAGGACCGCGCTCGATCAAGGCCGGAAAAATCTGTCGACAGCCGTCCACCCTTCGCAGGACGGGGCCTTAGGTTGGTCCGGTGCTGCCCTGCTCATCTCGGTGACGACTTCCACGGTCAAGCAGCGAACAGACACGGGTGAGTGATGCAGTTTTTATGCTTCTGAGTGGACACACGTTCTACTGCAGGAAAGGTGCACAGGGGGCCTGGGGTCCCGTTATTGCAAAGCTAAGTGAAAGTATCATTGATGTTTATTCTTACGGTCTGGGACCATATTGAGTAATATATTCTGTTGCCTGGGGCCAGATATAAAGCTTGAAGTAAGTGTAAAGTTGGTGTTTATTTTCGGTCTGGGACACAGCTGAGGCGATAACAGGGAAATATCAGTTGATATTTTCAATGCGACATTTTTCCCCGGGCGGGGAAACGGGAATGTCAAGAGGCCATTCTGATTAATTTCAGAAGTTCGGCAGGGTGATCACATGCTTTATTGATAGCGCTATCTTGTGAGTTTGTTGTTCTGTGAATTTGTTTTGTGTTTTTACTGCTTTGTGTTTTTGCTGTTATACGCTATGTGTGTTGATTCATAGCGAGTTGTTGTGTTGTTTGTGTTGTTTGAAAGAAATAATTATAAGGTTGGTGCTGCACAGCGGTTTATTGTAATAAACTTGTGGTTCGTTGTGGGACTTTGCCTAGACCAAGGCAACAGGTTGGTGCAGCGCAGCTTTTTTAATTGTGGGATTTGTGAGTTGTGAAGTAAAATTAGGGAAGAAATATGGGTCAGAAACAGAGTGTCGCCGTTCCTTCAGATGTGATATACATGAAAAAATCCTTCCCGGGAAGCGTAGAATTTGTAAAGGAATGGACAGATAAATATGGTTTTGATGGAAAACTTAGGTTGACAGCTGTAAATAGCTTATTAGAGCGATTGTGTGTGGAAGAGAGGGTTGCAGTTAAGGAGAAAAAGCGACGGAAGATACAGCGAGAGTTGTGGGCTGTAAGAATGTGGAGAGACCAGGCAGGCAAAAGGGAGATGGAGATTGAAAGTAAAAAGGAGGGAGAATTAAAAAAGGGACCTGTTGCAGAATGTACTACAAAAGACAAAAGTCTAGCTACAGAAAGTACTACAACGAAAAAAAAGAGTTAAAAAAGGGTCCAGATACAGAATGTACTATAGCGGCTTTAAAAATTCATCCAGATGATGAGACTGGATTGAAAAGACGAAAAAAGCCCCCGCAACAGCCCCTCCCTCCTCCACCCCAGCCTGAGGTGCTGGCCCAAGCACACTTAGTCCCCCTCCCCTCGGATGAAGAATGGGAGGAGAGCGATGATGAGGAGGAGGAACAAGAAGGCGGTGCTGTGGGAGGGCATGATGAGGAGGAGGAACTAGTGGGCAGTGCTGTGGGAGGGCAGAAGAAGCCTGTAACACCTCTGAAGCAAAGAACGAGGCAGGGTGAGAAAGAAAAAAAGGAAAAGAAAAAAGTACCCAAGCCAGCTGAGACTTCACAGGTCTGTCTGTATCAACAAAAGAAGAAGAGACACTACCCTGATCTCACCCCCCTCCAACGCCCCCCAGCGGCTAAAAATCCACCACCACATATGGAAGAGTATCTAGAAGAAAAACCTAGTCATACTTTCCCCATGATGGAAGTGGCGAACCCCCACTACGGAGAAGACGGAGATGAAGCCCGCACTATTAGAGTGTATCGCCCATGGACCAACACAGAAATGACTGAAGCATGTAAAGGGTTAGGAGACCCTACAAAAGATGCCAAAGAATGGGTGACCAACTTCAAACAGTTAATGGCCTCGTACCAATTGAACGGTTACGAAACAACCAAAGCTCTGCAAATCTGCTTTGGACATAACTGGGCCAGAGTGAGAGGGAATTACACCGGAAAGGATGCAGATGAGGCATGGCTGCCAGCAGGAAGTGACCGCCTGAACGTACAGGTTGCCGAAGTAGGTGAAAAAGTTACTACAGTGTGGAAGAGACGACCTGACCACTCAAAAATCGAAGCCACAAGACAAACTGACGGGGAAGACATCTATCAGTTCCGAGGAAGACTGGAAGACGTTTTCAAAGCAAACAGCGGGCTGGTAGATGACGGGAGTGCGGAAGGAACATACCAAAGTCAGCTAAAACAACAACTCTTGAACAACATGAGACCTGCCATAGCCGACTTTGTCAGAAAACACCAGGTTGGTTGGAGGACAGCCACCCTCACCCAGCTAATGGAATGGGCAGCACACGCTCAGGAGGTCCTGCATAATAAAAAGATTAAAGACTCTGACACCCAACTGCATGCAGTGGCCCAAGCTAGGGTTAGCAGCATGGCTTATTACCAAGGGCCAAAAAGAAAAGGCCAAGGGAAAGGTCAAAAGCCAAAACACAACCGCTGCTACAACTGCGACAAACCAGGCCATATAGCTCGAGAATGCCCAGAGTCCGCAAAGGACAGAAGAGAGAAGCGACGCTTCTCTCGACCCCCACCTCATAATCCAGATTACCACCAAGATAGGGATGAATATGAGGATTGACGCCAAGCTGAAAATTCAAGCCAATCTTCTACAGAAGACGACGACCCAAACCAAGGAAAACCCGTAGAAATATTGGACTTGACTCAAATATTTTCCCTATCCCTGAAAGAAGACGAAAAACCTTATTACACTCTCACCATCGGAGGAGAAAGAGTAAAGTTTTTATGTGATTCAGGGGCAGATAGGACAGTGCTAAAAGATAGAAACCCCGCAGTAAGGCCAGGCCACAAATGGATAGCCGTAGTATCAGCTAATGGTAAATCACAATTGTTAAAAATCTCTAAACCAGTCTCTGTACTAGATGAAGATGGCGAAGCCCATACAGCAGAATTTGTTATCAGTCCAGATTGCCCAGTAAATCTGCTAGGGAGGGACCTAATGAAACAACTGAAAATAGCATTAGTTCCCACTAAAAGAGGAATGAGGCCAGAAAAAATGACTTCAGCCTATGTCCATGAAGGACGAGGAACGCCAAAGCGATTCTTCGCCCTGGACCTTGCCACCACGGGCCCTAGGTCCGTTGTAGATCACCTATTGAAGTATATTCCAGAGAAAACAGGCATCATTCCTCAAAAGGAATGGCCATTGCATGTGACCATGAACTATGAGAGGCCTGAACAGTCACGCCTCCCTAGGTATGTAGACCCTTTCTTTGATAACTCCTTTGAGAATAAGATCAATAGTGTGGTTAGCTATGAAGAACAGTTCAAGAAGCTAGGCCCACAGACAGTCACAGTAGATTATGTCTATGTTACCCAAAAAGGAGATGTAGTAGCCACAGTGATGTTACCAGAGCCAATCAAAACCCTCCACAAAGCATATGGAAAACCACACGTCTCACTGGCCAGGTCATCAGATACCAAAGGATGGCATCAGCTTGGATGCCTAGTGACCAGACTGGCAGGACTCAGAGGAGAAAAGTGGAGTCCCGGACCCCATGGAGACGAGTGCACACTAGAGGGCGTAGGGAAAGTGACACGGACAGGAGTTCACTGGGTGACAGTTGCTAAACCAACCATTCACCTCAACGCATGACCACAACAGCTTTTCACTGCTGAAACGAATGTTGACCTACTTTCAGCAGTCCCCCAAACATTTTGGTCTACAGGCAAAACAGATGTAGGTTTACTAAAGACTGCTAAACCAGTAGAAGTACATGCTAAGACATCCTACAGGCCAAGAGTAAGACAGTACCCCCTAAAGCCCGATGCAATTAAAGGAATTGCCCCTGTCGTGCAGAACATGAAGGCAGCAGGCATTCTAGTTGAGGACCCCGCTTGTGAATGTAACACGCCCATTTTTCCAGTTAAGAAACCAGACGAGTCATGGCGTTTAGTACATGACCTTAGACAGATAAATAAGGCAGTCCAGACTAGAGCCCCATGTGTACCCGACCCCCACACCTTACTGAACAATCTGAAAGCTGAACACAAATGGTTCACTGTAGTGGATCTGAGCAACGCCTTCTTCTCCATACCACTACACAAGAACTCACGGCACTGGTTCGGTTTCACCTTTGAGGGAAAAAGGTACACTTACACCAGACTGCCACAAGGGTTCGCATGCAGTCCCACCATCTTCTCTCAGGAGATAATGACGTGCATGGAAGGAGCCAAGTACAGTGAGGACACACAAGTCCTAGTCTATGTGGATGACATCCTGATTGCCTCCAGAACAAAGGAAGCCAACGAAAAGGATGCCATAAGCATATTCCAACACCTGGCCGACAGTGGGAACAAAGCTTCAAAACACAAACTCCAATTCTGTCAGGAAGAAGTGGTCTTCCTGGGCCACAAAATCTCCCAAACAGGAAAAGCCCTCACGACAGACAGAAAACAAGCTGTGTTACAAAGCCCAAAGCCCCGCACAAAGAGACAAATGATGGCATTTCTTGGACTCTGCAACTACTGCCGTAGTTGGATTCCCCATTATGCTCAAATGACTCAACCTCTCCTGGACATGATGTACCAGCTAAACCTAGCCCTGAAGGATGACCTCACATGGACTCCGGAAGGAGATGACGCATTCGATGCTCTCAAAGACCAAATCGCCAATTCAGGAGTGTTATGTCTTCCAGACTACACCAAGCCTTTCGTCCAAACAGTGGACTGCAAAACTAAGTTCATGACCTCAGTGCTATCTCAGAAGCACGGCTCAAAGCTCCAGCCAGTGGCGTTCTATTCCAAAAGGCTGGACCCGGTGGCCTGTGCCCTTCCCCCTTGTGTGCGTGCAGTGTGTGCAGCAGCTCTCGCAGTGCAGAGCTCAGCAGAAGTAGTGTTGTTCCATCCAACCACATTGCTGGTCCCGCATGCTGTGGACATGCTAATAACCGAAACCCGAATGACTTTTCTGTCACCAGCGAGACACTTGTCAATCATGACCACTCTACTCTCCCAACCGCATGTAGAGATAAAGAGATGTAACACACTAAACCCTGCCACACTAGTCCCCACAGAAGATGATGGAGACCCCCATACATGTGTAGACCGAACAAATGAAAACTGTAAACCACGAAAAGACTTGAAAGATGATCCGATTCCAGACAGCATTCATGTGTTTGTTGACGGATCCGCCTCAAGATCATCAACAGGAGGAAACCAAGTGGGATATGCAGTGGTGACACAAGAAGAAACACTGCTCAGCGGACCGTTGCCTTCAAAATACTCCGCCCAAGCAGCAGAGATAATTGCCCTCACAGAAGCCTGCAAATGGGCAAAGGACAAATCAGTCACTATCTACACAGATAGCCAATATGCTTTTTCAACAGTGCATTGTTTTGCAGCGCAGTGGAGTAGGCGAGGAATGATGACTTCTACAGGAAAGACAGTAGAACATGCAGACTTGCTAGTGAAGCTACTTCAGGCTATCCAGTTACCACACAAACTAGCCATTTGCAAATGTGCAGCGCATACTAAGCAAAAAGATCCAGTCAGCTCAGGAAATGCAAAAGCAGATGAGGAAGCTAAGAGGGCAGCTGTAAGATCAGAGCACTTAGCGGTTCAAGAGGAACCACAGAATCCGATCCCTACAGAAGTACTGAAAAACATGCAAGACAACTCCCCCAAGACCGAGAAAGATGTATGGCTGTCGGACGGTGCAACATGTGTTGACGGCCTATATCTGAAAGATAACAAGCCCTGCTTACCTAAAAATTTGTATCATATGGTAGCTAGTTTGAGCCATGGCCGTGGCCATGTCTCTACAGTGGGAATGATGTCCATGGTACAGAAGGTGTTTCACACCTTCAAAGGATTAAATTCTTACTTAAAAATTTTTTGTAGAGGGTGCATTATCTGTTGCAGACATAATCCGCAGGGAAATGTAAGACCAAAGAGAGGGAAATGCCCACAGGGGTCACATCCGTTCGAAATCCTGCACATGGATTTCATAGAGCTAAACCGAAGTGGTACTTACAAGTACTGTTTAGTCCTGGTAGATTCCTTCTCTAAATGGGTAATAGTAGCACCCTCACGAAAAGCAGATGCCATCACTGTAGCCAAAACACTCGCTAAAACAGTAATACCACAGTATGGCATCCCAAGGGTCATTTGGAGTGATAATGGCCCACATTTTGTAAATGAGACAGTGACATTGCTAGGACAACACCTAGGCATAGAACTGAGACGACATTGTTCATACCATCCCCAAAGTGCCGGGTTGGTCGAGAGGACTAACGGCACAGTAAAAAACAGGCTAAAGAAGGCCATGGAGCAGACAGGAAAACCATGGCCAGAGTGTCTTCCCCTGGTTGAGTTGTACATGAGAATAACGCCAAACTCTACAGGGCTGACGCCTTTTGAAATGGTACATGGGAGACCATTTATTTTACCTTTGTGGGAAGGGGTCCCCTGGGCAGAGAAAAGTGATGACCCAGGGGCCCTCCTAGCGGAGTGGATGTGCAAAGTGTTCAGAGATAGGAGTGTTCAAAGTGCATGTAATCTGCCTATCTCTCCCCCTCTGTCTCCCCAGGTGCGGAGACTCCAGCCAGGTGACCAAGTGCTGATAAAAGTGATAAAGAGGAAGTGCTGGTCATCGCCAAAGTGGGAGGGGCCGTACACTGTGCTCATCACCACGCCCACAGCAGTAAAAATTGCTGAACGATCCACGTGGATACACCAAAGTCACTGTAAAAAGATCATTCCATTCCCACACCCCGAATAGGCTGGAGGTCGGACGGTATCAAAACCTTTGTCCGCTGAAGAAACCAACTGTGACTGTGACTCTATACTCCAGCTATGGGTGTTTCCAAGGGATGGGTTTGTTCTGTCCTACTGGCCCTCTGCGTGTCGCTGACTGCGACCCGGAGGCCACAACAAAGGGACGGAAACCAGTATCAACTATCTCATAGTATGCTCGTCAACGAGGCTATGAGAGACTACAAAGTGACTTACAATTCCTCTTTTGATTTGAACCTATGGTATCGTTATGCTAAGTATGTAGCTAGATCAGAGAACAACACAAATTGTTATGTTTGCACACGTATGCCAATAGCCGCCAATAACCCTTACGTAGTTCTGAAACCCGTCAACGCCAGCACTATCTTCCCTCACGCGCTACCCTCCGCCTTATCCCCTTACCTGATGAACTTGACCATGAATTGGAAATTGCCCCCACCATTAGACATATCCAAATTGGACTTCTCCAAGTTTGTAGCAAACCCGCTCAACGAGACATCAGATTGTCCTCTGTATGGCCCTGTCCATATACCCCCAGATGCTAGATATACATGCTATGAGAATCATGTTTACATAAAAACTCTGGAACCGGTACAAGTGGGAGAGGTCTCCCGAGTGCATTGCGCTGTGGTCCACACGCCGTGTACACCACTGCCCAATGGCACATTGAACACAACCCAGGCGACGCCTGGTACGACTTGTGTACCCTATTTTCAGGCTCCTGATGCAATGGGGGTATACGGACAGCTAGGTCTCAATTGGCTGTGTGGCTCCTATATGTTTCTAGATTTACCGATGGGATGGGAAGGTCGTTGCGCTCTAGTAGAACCGGCAGAACACTCGTACATGGTAACGCTCCACCACCTTCCACGCGCCAAACGCAGTGTCCTTCCACCACATGATAGTGTATGGGGATCGGATGTCCCCGATGACCATAAACTGTGGTCTGATGGCCAAAAGGTTGTGCATGCGCTTTTCCCGTGGGTAGGGGTGGGTAAAGTTGAGCTGAGAATGGAAACAATCAGTTACCGAGTAGGCCTGTTCATGAATTCCACCGTAACAGCCCTGTCAAAAATACGCGAAGAGCTCACGGCTATACGATTAATGACCCTACAAAATAGGCTAGTGTTGGACCAGCTGACGGCCTCACAAGGCGGTGTGTGTGCAATTATTGGTACTACGTGCTGCACTTTTATCCCAGAGAATGATAAAGATGCAGGAATCATTCATCAAGCCATCCTCAATTTGACTGCCCTTAGAGATGCTGCTGAGGCAGATAATGTGAATAAAGGAGATTTCCTCTCCTGGTTGACTTCAGGACCATGGTATGGATTATTGCTTAAAATTGTTACTCCTCTTGTAACCGTACTGGTAATAATCTTCATAGTGCTAGGATGTGTAATGCCCTGTGTTCATACTCTGATACAACATGTTATGTCTCAAGCATTGACCAACTATGCACATGTTCAATACCAACAACTCTATGCCAATCCTGACCAGTATAACTGTGGCTCAAAGCAAAATGGTGATGTATTAAACCCCCTGTAAACAATACTTTTGAACTTGTCTTGGCCAAAAGGGCGGCCGCTCCTAAGGGAGGGTCGAGGAGGAATTTTTCCTTTCAAAAGAAAGGTTTTCGCCTTCTCCTTGATGAGAGTACAACCTTCCTGTAAGTACATGTGATGATGTGATCATTGAAAACCATAAACTGGAGAGATAATTGCTGATGTTTGTTAAATGTACAACAGGAGGGAAATGACAGAGAAATTCATTTTTATAAGTCTTTTATTTCATATTTCTTGTAGTAGTGTTTTAAAATATTATGACTTTCATTTATAGCTTTCATGATTATTATATTCATACCTTGATTTTACTATATTTTATAATCTTAAATGCACATTTAACAATATTGCTTTTCTTTCAAACTGTGTCTGTGTTTTCTTTAAGTCGCTGCTGCATGACCAAGAGGCAGTAAATGTCTCGCTGTGGTATGTTTCAGAGATAACCAGTGTCTTAGATTCGAGGTCAGTAAGAGGAGAAAGAGTGCAGGCCTGCACTTTGCCCTGGTTCTTTTAGGTAGCCATAAACCAAAATAACAGATGTCCTCTCTTTGTTATCTCTATGTGTCTGACTTTCAATAAAGCAAGAAAACTGCAGAGAAATCCCCGGAGTTCTCGAAAGGTCATGCTGCAGATAGGTGGCTATTCTGTTTCTCCCCTCTTGCAATTGTCTTTTAACTACACTTTGCCGTCTGCGTCTCGTTTCTTGCTTGATCGTGTTTATTTAGTAAGTTAAAGTGTTATGAACCTGACAGCCACCTTTATCTTGTTTATCTTTGCTTTACTGTAGCTGCACCATAGATGAGCTGTATACAGTGGAGTACAGTATGCTCTGAAAAGAGATATTTTGACTTCTTCAGAACACATATGAAATTTGCGTGCCAGAACATTAGCTTGTCCATATAGTTTACGGCACTGCCGCTGTATGTCATCATCATCACAAAGATCGTCCCTGATAATGTGGCCCAAGTATTTCACTTTAGTAACCACATTAAGGTCTTGCCCTGACAAATAGAAAGAAGGAAAACATAGCTTCCTGTCCTCCATAGTTTTGACAAACATTACAACACTCTTTTTAGCATTAAATTTGATGTCATGCTGTAGCCCATATTCTGAGCAGACTCTAAGCAGTTGCTGTAGGCCAGCACAATATGGAGACATAACAATTACATCATCTGCATACATCAGATGATTAATACAGCTATCCCCCACCATACATCCAGTTTTACACACTTCCAATGTCCTAGAGAGGTCATCCATATATAAATTAAAAAGAACAGGTGACAATATTCCCCCTTGTCTAACCCCATTGGTCACTGGGAAAGAAGCCGACGTTGTTCTCCCCCATCTAGCTTGCATAGTTTGGTGGGAATACCAATAATGCAGGATACGTATCAGGTATCGGGGTACCCCCCGCTCTTGTAATTTACTAAATAATTTACCATGATTAACACGGTCAAACGCATTGGAGGCATCAAGAAAACATAAAAACATTGTTGAACCCTGTCTTTTATACTTGGTAACAAGTTCTTTCAATACATATATACACATATCCGTGCCATGTTTCTTCTTAAAACCAAATTGATTATCCGTGGTTATTATATATTCTTGTAACCTATCAAATAGAATTTTCTCTAACACTTTAGAAAGTATATTCGCTAGAGCAATTGGCCTGTAGTTTTCTATGCTAGATACCTTACAGGTTTTGTCCTTAACAACTGGAACCAAGAGTACAGATAACATAGAGTCAGGCAATATACCATGTGCTATTAATCCAGAAAAGCACATCGCAAGTAACACTGAGACTCTATGGCTTGCATACTTGAGGTGTTCAGCTGCTACTAGGTCTAGACCACACGCTTTTCCCACAGCTAAACCCCCAATGGCATTGGTCACTTCAACAGGTCTAATAACCACACCCTCATCAGTAATGATATCACCAACATGATAATGAGCACTCTCAACACAGTTAAAAATCTTTCTAAAATGTTTCCCCCACAGCTCAGCAATATTTTCATCCCCTGCGATTCCATCAATGCTGGATGGCAAGGGCATCTTCCTGTTATTGATAACCTTCACTTCCTTCCAGAACTCATACAAATCATTCTGTTGCAACTTTCTGGCCATAGAATTTGCCCTCACCATCTGTTCATTACTTTTGATAAAACGTACAGCATATTTAAACCTTGCATTTGCCTTTTTCTTATGCTCAAATTCTGGTCCATACCTAACTTTACCAGATGATACCCAGTTTAAAAAAGCTTCCTTAGCCTCCACATGGAGTTCAGACACATATTCGTTCCATCCTGGTCTAATGTTATACTTTCTTTCGTCATGGATTAAAAATTTACTAGCATTAATTAAACTGCTCACAATGTTGTCATACATAATACCCATATCACTGTGATGTTTTTGATTCATACAATTTAAGTTGCCACACAGAATAGCTTCAAGAGGTATATCAATACTACTGAGACTATCATCACTCAGTGCATTATACTTCCATAGTTCATGTTCTGTGAGTTTTGCCCAGTCCACTCTTCTGTGTTGCTCATTGATATTATCATAGTGTCATAGCATAGTGTCACAATATTTTCATCAGTATTTATGTCATCTTTTAGTCTAACTTGTTTAATATGTAAATAGTTTTTTCTTTTCTAAATGATCTGATAATGTTGTGGAGCCGTTGTTTTACCTTGGTTCAACTAGTTTATAACTGGACCCATTATTACTAAACCTAGCCATCACGCACCGCCCCCCAACACACCCCCATCAGTAACATTTCTAATTGAAGGTTAAACTGAAGAGAGTGTGCAAAGGATTTAGTGAAATACATTTTTTTGAATATTTCTTAACTCATAAAAGGTACGTTTGCTTCCATAAAAACATGTCTGCAACCGGCACATATTTTCCTTCATTTTGTCATGAATTATTATATGAAGAGTGAGAGCAAGTCCAGGGTTTAAGAAGGTTGTTCATTAACTCTCTCTCTTTCTCTCTCTCTCTCTGTGTGTTTGTCTGTTGCTGTAGACACAGAGAAGAGGAGAGGTACCCAAACGTCATCACTGTCAACACTGTGACAAATCTTTCACAACATCTGGAACTTTAAAGCTTCATCAGAGAGTTCACACTGGAGAGAAGCCATACAGCTGTGATCTATGTGGTAAAACATTTTCTCAGATTAGTCACCTTAAAGCTCATCAGCGTGTTCATACCGGAGAGAAACCGTACCGGTGTGAACAATGTGGAAAAACCTTTACTAATGGTAGTACCTTTAAAATTCACCAGCGCAGACACACTGGAGAGAAGCCGTACAGCTGTGAACGCTGTGGGAAAACATTTTCTCAGCTTAGTGGCCTTAAATCTCACCAGCCTGTTCACACCGGAGAGAAGCCGTACTGGTGTGAACACTGTGGGAAAAAGTTTTCTACGAGTAAAGCCCTTAAAAAACATAATCTCATTCACACTGGAGAGAAGCCGCACTGGTGTGAACACTGTGGGACAATGTGTTCTACAAGTAGTGCCCTTAAATCACATCATCGCGTTCACACTGGAGAGAAGCCGTACAGCTGTGATCTATGTGGTAAAACATTTTCTGAGAGCGGTAGTCTTAAAATACACCGACGTGTTCACACTGGAGAGAAGCCGTACACGTGTGAACAATGTGGTAAAATGTTTTCTGTGATTGGTAGCCTTAAATCTCACCAGCGTATTCACACTGGAGAGAAGCCGTACTCGTGTGAACAATGTGGGGAAAGGTTTTCTCGGAGTACTCACCTTAAATCTCACCAACGTGTTCACAGCAGAGAAAAGCTGTTCTCATGTGAACATTGTGGGAAATTTTTTTCTCAGAGTTGTAACCTTAAACGACACCTCCGCGGATACACTGGAGAGAAGCCATACAGCTGTGATATATGTGGTAGAGCATTTTCTGACAGCGGTAGCTTTAAATATCATCAACGTGTTCACACTGGAGAAAAGCCGTACTTGTGTGAACTTTGTGGGAAAACGTTTTTTCAGAGTGGTAGCCTTAAAAATCATCAACGCAATCACACTGGAGAGAAGCCATACTCGTGTGACCAATGTGGGAAAATGTTTTCTCAGAGTTTTAACCTTAAACTACACCAGCGCAGACACACTGGAGAGAAGCCATACAGCTGTGATATATGTGGTAGAGCATTTTCTGTCAGCGGTAGCTTAAAATCTCACCAACGTGTTCACAGCAGAGAAAAGCCGTACTCGTGTGAGGAGTGTGGGAAAACATTTTCTCAGAGAAGTCACCTTAAACGACACCAGCGCACTCACACTGGAGAGAAGCCGACGTGGTCTGAACAAGTGCATTAGCTTTAAATAAGCAAAACTACAAAGAGACACATGAATGTGCAGCTTCAAGAAAAACAATAACTACAGTGGGGTTTGAAAGTTTGGGCAGCCCAGGTAAAAATTTATATTAATTTGTATAAAGAAGCCAAGAAAAGATGGAAAAATCTCTAAAAGGCATCAAATGACAGATTAGACATTTCTATAAAATGTCACAAAAAGTTAGATTTTATTTCTATCATTTACACTTACAAAATAACAGAAAATAAAAGAATGATGTCTGCTAAAGTTTGGGCTTTTTGGGCTCCCTGCAGAGTTAATACCGTGATTTTGAGTTGTGTTTATGATCATTATACATTTGTAGAAGCCATCCTCTCTTTAACTTCAACTTTTTCACAAATAGCATCAAGTTAGCTTCCAAAATTTGCTAAATTGTATTGAATCCATTTTTCCTTCTACTCGTGAAATGTTCCCTGTGCCATGAAAACAGCTGATTTACTCAGGGGGAGGTTTGCGAGCTTTTGGCTAATTATGGGATTTCTAACCCATGTGTAATCATTTGTTTAATTCATTTGATCTGTCTTCTTAAATACTAAGTTGAACTTTGACATTTAGTTTCTTCTTATTTTACAGATTTATTCTTTTTTATGACATCATACTTCAGTTTATCACAAACATTCAACATCAACACACATCTGGAGATACGTGGTTTTCATTGGACAAGAAGGTAAAAAACCTGAAAAGTAACTAGAAACTCCCCTTCAGAAGATGGCGTAGTGTTGTGTTGATGTTGTGCGTCCATGTTTGGTTAAAACCTCGGCGCTCTGTATCGACCTCTCTTGCTTTCCCATGAGCTGATGTTTTTGAGGGATAACAGCTGATTCCCGTCCATGTTAATGTCTCCCATTCAGGTCTCAGCTCGCCCCCACAGGGGTCAGACCGTTCTCTTAACACATCCATGGGTCCGACCGCTCCCACACCTTACAATTCTACTTCTTTTTAATTGCGCCTTGCAACCAGAGAAGAAGAAGCTGCATACGTTGGCACAATAAAGAAAGCCCAGGTATGGTGTAGTGGTTATAGCCGGTGGGATTTATTTATTTTTCTACCTTTCAGTTTTCATTAGTCAAACTTCTTTTTACTCAGTAACAATAGGATTTGTAATGTAGCAAAATACAATCCTTTACCTTAAAGTCAAGTACATTTTAACTTCAAAAATACAAAATACACAACAAAACTGCTCAATACAGTAACGTAAGTAATGTATTTCATTATTTTCCACCTCTGCCAATACCTCACTGTCCAGTATGTATTAGATGAACCAAACTGAGTGAACAATGTGAATTTCCCCTCACCAAATATACGTATAAAGGGATGTCTTTCTTCTACAACTGTGTTACTTGTTGACATTAATAGAATAATTCTACAACGTATGAATTTCTGGTGTCAATGTGCATTTGATCCGATGACGCCGTGACATCTTCATAACTTCAGAGTCATAGAGTTGTCAGAACCAGTCCAACCTGGTCCCAGAGCCAGTCAGTGTGAGAGAAGTCCCCCATCAGATGACGGAGTTCTACTATCTGTCCACTAGATGGAGCTAACTGACCATCTAATGAGCTAAAGATCAGCAACTTGTACAGCAGCAGGTATCTCTCCAAGGGGCCTCCGTGTGACATATACATCGACATATACATTTATACATTTAGCTTTTAATACTACCTTGATACTTCCTCCACAACAGCCCCTGTTTCTCATGTGGCCCCTTGGGTAAATGAATTGCCCCCCCCTTTCCCTAGGACAATGTATGTAGGAGACAGGCTAAATTAATTCTCATACATCTGCTCAAACGGGCTACTTAGGTGTGTAGAAGCTAGCTGCTAGTCTGGGTGATTTGCATTATAACTGTTTATGTTTGTGAAGAAAAGAAGGATGGCCCTCAGAACTAACTATGTTTGGTACTTTCCCTTTCAAACGACAGAAGACGTTTTATGGGATGGTCTGAACTAAAATTGCACATTAAACCTTTCTTAAAGTCTTAAAGGTCATGTGTGACATCTGTTGTTAATGATAATAATTTATCCCACATTATTACATGTGTATGCATTTCTATAGATTTTTCTTTAATTGAAAACGAAACAGTTGAAATGTATGATCCCTTGTCCTATTTTCACTACATGGGAGAGACCCCTCCCCCCCTTTACAGTTTTTTTAATGTAGGTTAGTAACTTTTACTTAAAGTACATTTTAAATGAACTGCTTATTACTTAAGTAACTTTTCAAATAAGTATTTTTACTTGTACTTAATCATTATTTTATCAAAGTATTGGTACTTTTACTTGAGTACAATACTTAAGTAGTAGTTTTTCTTTTGTGTCTTTTTTTCCAGAAACATAGTTTGTCATTCTGCAGAACCTGAAGAACTCTTTAATGTCGGGCTGTTATAAATAAGAGGAGTGAGTCCGAGTCCGAGTCTGATCTGGAGCTGAACTGCAGGGCAGGTGGACCCTGAGTTCTTGCTGCCAGGGTTGGTCTCTGTCTCAAAGGGCTGAGGATGAATACTACTTCTCTGTCTTAAAGGGCTGAGGAAGAATACTACGTCTCTGTCTCAAAGGGCTGAGGATGAATACTACGTCTCATTACGAACATCAGCTCCTCTTACGTTACGCGTGCAATGGAGCCGGCCAGCAGAGTTACTTCTATTGGAGGATTATAATATATGGTCTATTGGTGAAGCTTCATTGATCACTTTGAGGGGGGGGGGGGGGGGACATTTTGTCCCCACCGGGCCTAAAATAATTCAGCAGAGTCAGGGACATGTAGACCAGAAAGGGGGTAATCCCATAGACCGATAATATTAATAATATAATCAATATCTATACAGTCTATGGGTAATCCCATGCATCCCCTTTATTTATTTCAGCTAGAATATAAAGTGCAGCTTCCAGCATCAAGCGTATCCCACAATCCACTGCAACATGAGGTCACACAGGTGGGACGCCGCCTGTGCTCCAGAGACCCGTCGACAAATGTGAGTAGATATTAAATTAATTTCTGCTGCAGTCAGGAGAAAGATGCTTTTATTGTTTTAATTTGGAGATATTCTTATCAAAGTAATATGTGACACGGAGGCCCCTTGGAGAGATACCTGCTGCTGTACAAGTTGCTGATCTTCAGCTCATTAGATGGTCAGTTAGCTCCATCTAGTGGACAGATAGTAGAACTCCATCATCTGATGAAACTCAGTACACAGAGACCTCAAACTGTCTGACAACAACAGGAAGGTGACAAATGTGAACGAGGATCAGTCATATCCTGATCATCCAGACAGATTTGACATCTGGCCTCAGCTGCTGTGTAGAGATGGTCTGACTGGTCGCTGTTACTGGGAGGTTGAGAGGAGAGGAGAGGTTGATATATCAGTGAGTTACAGAGGAATGAGAAGGAAAGGATACAGTAGAGACTGTTTGTTTGGATATAATGATTATTCCTGGAGTCTGTTCTGCTCTGATGAAGATGGTTACTCTGTCTTGCACAATAACAGAAGAACAGTCCTCACTTCCTGCTCTGTCTCTAACAGAGTAGCAGTGTATGTGGACGTTCCTGCTGGCTCTCTGTCCTTCTACACAGTCTCCTCTGACTCACTGATCCACCTCCACACCTTCAACACCACATTCACTCAGCCTCTCTATCCTGGGTTTGGGTTCTGGTCTGGTGCCTCAGTGTCTCTGTGACCTCTGCAGGACTGAGAGTCTCTCCTGTGGACAGAAACACTGACTGAAGACCAGCTGCTGAAATCAAAGTTCAGTGTGTTCACCATCACACACACTCTGCACTGTGAAGCAGATCTGATCAAAGCTGTCTCCTTATGTTATTTTGCCTCAAAAAGTCATAATTAAAGTCATAAAGTAAAAGGTATAACTACTAGGGGGGGGCAGTAGCTCAGTCCGTAGGGAGTTGGGTCGGCTGATTTATTCATCTGACTTGTAGAATAACGTCAATGATTGACTTGTTTTAAATGTCGGGGAATGTGGAACAACTTAATGCAAAATGAGTTCAATAAAACAAGGCCACATGCTGATTATTTGATGGATGTATTCTTCCTGTTGTGTCTGTGTTTCAACTCCTAAAAAAAGGTAAAGTTTCCGTCCACTAAAGGTTGTGTTGTTGTCTCTGACAGACTCAGATTATTATTCTAAGAGTCTGACAACATTATGGGATGGATCCCTACAGAGATAGACCTTTAGTTAAAGAGTAAGATCCTTTTAGTTTAACATGAAACAGCCCCGAAATCACCGTCACCAAAACCACCAGACTCCATGTAAATAATCACTACTTTTAGCATGTATAGAGCATCATATCTCCACCAGACTCCATGTAAATAATCACTAATTTTAGTGTGTATAGAGCAGCATATCTCCACCAGACTCCATGTAAATAGTGACTACTTTTAGCGTGTATAGAGCAGCATATCTTCACCAGACTACATGTAAATAATCACTACTTTTAGCGCGTATAGAGCAGCATATCTCCACCAGACTCCATGTAAATAATCACTACTTTTAGCGTGTTTAGAGCAGCATATCTCCAACAGATTCCATGTAAATAATCACTACTTTTAGCGTGTATACAGAAGCATATCTCCACCAGACTACATGTAAATAATCACTACTTTTAGCTTGTATAGAGTAGCATATCTCCACCAGACTACATGTAAATAATCACTACTTTTAGCTTGTATAGAGTAGCATATCTCCACCAGACTCCATGTAAATATTCACTATTTTAGCGTGAATAGAGCAGCATGTCTCCACCAGACTTCATGTAAATAATCACTATTTTAGCGTGAATAGAGCAGCATATCTCCACCAGACTCCATGTAAATAATCACTACTTTTAGTGTGTATAGAGCAGCATATCGCCACATTTATTTCAGCTTGAATGTGTGATACACCCTTAAGGGATAACATAATAACCAGCGTAGCGTTTAGTACGAATTTCAAATTTTATTGGTAAGCAAAATTAACGTAGGGGGGAAACAAAGACAGCGGAACCAATGTGCGGATATCGGTACACCACGGTGCCAAAGTGACGGGACACTTTCCTCCTCTTTGGAAACGAGGATGGCGGTTTGTTTTCTCACTCTCTGATGCCGTAATTCTGCTTTCCAGGTTGGTACTCGGTAAAAATGACAACAGACGGTTTCCTTCTGCCGTGTGTATGGTGTACTGAAGCTGTGGTGGGTTAGTTATGGAGTTTATGATGTGTAAAGGCGAGCTAAAGAGCCGCGTTTGTAACCGCGGGAAACGGGTTTCGTAAACAATAGAGCTCGCGGCTAGTTAACAGGTGTGTATCGGGGTGGGATCATAGACAGTTAAAGAAATGGACCAACAGGTCACGTTGCTCCGGACGGGGACCAGTGAAGTCTATTAGAAGATCTTTCCCGGTGATGCTGAGCGTTACTGCGCAGACTCCAACTGAGCTTGATGACGTAGATGTGACGTGAGCAACCTGTCTGAAAGCTGTAAGTCTTCTGGTAGCTGTGCAAGAGAAATCTCAATCATTCCCAATCAGCAGAGACGGAGAGGTAGGTATATGTTAGGAGATAACATAGGTACAGGCTAATTACTGCTAACTAACATGCTAGTTAACATGAACATAGGCACAGGCTAATTACTGCTAACTTACATGCTAGGTAACATAAACATAGGCACAGGCTAATTACTGCTAACTAACATGCTAGTTAACATAGGGTTGTGTGTGATTCTGGGTGCTGCTGCTTCCATTCCCTGGTAATGAGTTATTTTGTGGTTTTTAACGTATCCTGACAGGATTGTTAATGTTAAAATGTTGTTTAACTCTTAAAGGGGAGTTCCTCCCAAAAGATGTACAGAGTATTAGAGAAGGAATGTATTATGAGTTGAACTATTGTCCCCAGGTGTATGATGGTTCATGTTTTGACTCTGAAGTCGTTTGAATATTTATTTCCAGCCAAAGAGGGTTTATGATTTCCATGATGACATTAGTATAATGGAGGAGTTTCGGAGGTAGAAAGAAGAGATATATAAAATTGAAAGTAAAGAAAAGGGTGTTCCGGTTCTTAAATTGAAGTGAAACATGTTTCCACGAGGGGAATGTTGTTGTTGAGGACTGTTTTATGCTTTTGTGTTTTGGGAGAATTTGTAATAAACAGAGATTTGGAGACGAGGACGGCGGTTCGTTCTCTCACTCACTGACTCCGTGATTCTGCTTTCCAGGGTTTCTCCTATGAGAGTTAAATAGTGAACCCCAATCAAGAAAAATCATTGGTTACCACGGTTACTCAATTTGAAACCCCCCCTTGGGGCAGACGTCAAGCTGGCGACCGGAGCAGGAAAGGAGGATGAAGAGGAGGAGGAGCCTGCAGCAGTGAAGGAGGAAGAGGAGGAGGAGGAGGAGCCTGCAGCAGTGAAGGAGGAAGAGGAGGAGGAGTCTGTAGCAGTGAAGGAGGAAGATGAGGAGGAGGAGCCTGCAGCAGTGAAGGAGGAAGAGGAGGAGGAGCCTTGGGCATTGAAGGAGGAAGAGGAGGAGGAGCCTGTAGCAGTGAAGGAGGAAGAGGAGGAGCATGTGGTGGAGAAGGTTTTGGACCGCAGAGTGGTGGAGGGAAGAGTAGAGTTTCTGCTGAAATGGAAGGGGTTCTCAGAGTAAGTATGTGTCTAGAATATTAATAATTATTGTGTGTGTGTATATATATACACACACACTCATACGTATATAAATAACCTTACACCATGGCAACAGATAAAAGGAATAATCCAAATTAGCAGCTAGAGTGAGAATGTATTTCCCAAAAAACCAAGTGTGAGGAGATGTTCTTCTGTCTGCACTCACCTTTCCAGTGAGGATAACACATGGGAGCTGCAAGACAACCTGGACCTGGACCTTATCACCGAGTACCTGCAGAGACACGAGGAGACGGAGGAGAAGAAGAAGGAGGGCAAGAGGAAAGGTGTCAGGGAGGCATTGGGAGACTCAGAGGAGCAAGGGAGCAAAAGAAAGGAGGAGGAGGTGAGTGAAGGAAAGAAGTTAATCTAGACTGAAGAGACCAGGAATCTAATCTCAATATTAATGAATGCACACAGACGCTTTCACAAAGAGAGAGAGAAAGAGAGATTATTGCTAAATATATGTGGATAGTGCAACAATATTATTATGCAAGGTTAAAACTCATAAGTTCTGCTAAAAATAAATGTTTTAGTCCTTTTTTAAAGGTCTCCATAGTCTGTGGTTTCTTTGAGGAGGATAGCAAGAGGATAACTCGGTGGTTTCATTTGTCTCGCTACCGACAGAACTACACCTTTAAAAATAAAAAATAAAACACAGCTACGTGTTGAAATTGACCGGAATTCTCCTTTAAGGAGCAACACTTCCCATAAAAACTGTCCTGGAATTTGCAGGTGTGTGTGTGTGTGTGTGTGTGTGTGTGTGTGTGTGTGTGTGTGTGTGTGTGTGTGTGTGTGTGTGTGTGTGTGTGTGTGTGTGTGTGTGTGTGTGTGTGTGTGTGTGTGTGTGTGTGTGTGTGTGTGTGTGTGTGTGTGTGTGTGTCTCACAAATGAATTAACGCTCTGGGCCCTGAGGCCATTTTTACAGTTTATTTTCCGTCGGGATTTATTTTATATAAAAGCTTGTAAAACATCAACCCTGTTGTCTACAGTCAAGATATGAACATCATTTTTTTTAGGACAAACTGGGTTATTGGAAGATTTGGGTTGCAGTGAGGTCACTTGCATGTTAAAAATGGTTGTAGGGCCTTAAAGATAAATAAATAAATAAATGAATCTTCCAGATATGTATTGATATCACATACATATAAGTAAAACCTAAGCCATTTTCCATTCTAAAACGCTTCTCAAGATCAAGATAACTTTATTGTCCCCTGAGGGAAATTTGTCTTGGGCATCAGTACTACATTATGCTGCTGTAAACATAATTAAACACAGAAACTTTACACACACATACAACATACAATCCACCCTACATCGCAGACAATGCATAAGAATCATGACCTTCCCCTGTCAATTGATTACCAAGTCAATAAAACCAGAATGATAAAACAGATAATTCTGTATAAATTACACTAGAGCACATCTAATAAAAACAATATGACAAACAAAATACAACCGCCACAATACTATATAACAGAATCACATAAGATCAAATAGTAAAAATTGAACTAAGCTAGTTAGACCATGATTAAAAATAACTAAATAAAGTGCCGTAAGTGCTTCAAGCTATTTTGTTCCGTGCAGATTGTTTATTTAGGAGCGCTATGGAAGTTGGAACGAAAGACAGCCCATAGCGATTACTTTTCCATCTGCTAGCTCTAAGACGTTTCCCAGAAGGTAAAACATTATATTCTGAGTGCAAAATATGTGAGGGGTCCTTAAGGATTTTCTGAGCCTGGGTGACAACTGTTTTTTCAAAGATGGACTGAAGTGAAGTATACTCTTTCTTTCCCATAACCTTCATTGCTATTTTTATTAGTTTCTCTATTTTTGATTTGCACTGGATGGTAAGGGTGCCAAACCAGGATGCCATACCATATCTGATCAGACTTTCCAGTACAGAATTATAAAATAAAGTCATGATCTTGGTACTCACCCCTACCAGTCTCAGTCTTCGGAGAAAATGCAGTCTTTGCGCCAATTTGGCACACAGATAGTCAACATGAATATTTCCTTTTAGTAGGTTATCTAATTGTATACCCAAGTACTTATAAGAAGTTACTTGCTCGATTTCTCTATCCCCGATGATTACATTGTCATGGACACGCACTGCTCTGGGATCAAATATCATCTCTTTTGTTTTTGTATTATTAAGGATGAGATGATTCCTCGCACACCAGTTCTTAAAGAGGTCAATCTCCCTGTAATAAGTAGAAGGGCAGTCACCAGCATGCAATAAACTTAAAATAATTGTGTCATCAGAACATTTTATGACATAGTTGTTGGACTCACTACGTCTGCACTCGTTGGTATAAAGTGTGAACAAGAAGGGTGAGCTAACAGCTCCTTGAGGTACCCCTGTACTACGTTTTATCTTAGAGAGTGTAGCATTTACCCTCACTTGTTGTGACCTATTTGTTAAAAGAGAATAAAACCATTTGATAATAAAAGGATTAACTTTCATGTCCACAAGCCTCTGAACTAGCAAATGAGGGCGGACCGTATCAAAAGCAGAACTAAAATCACCAAATAAAACACGTGCATAGGCGTCGGAATCTTCTAAGTGCTTTCTTATTAAATGAGACACTGTAATGACGGCATCCACAGTACTACACCCTTTACTATAAGCGTACTGGAAGGGATCGACACAAAGAGTTACTTCCTGTCTAAGTAAGTTCAACATTACTCTCTCAAAACACTTCATTACCTCGCATGTAAGTGCAACAGGTCTAAAATCCTTATTCGCTTTAGGACAGGAAATTTTTGGTACAGGGATTATTAAAGACTTCTTCCAGAGATCTGGAACAGTATGACTGTCAAATGACAGCTGAAAGATAGGGCACCATGCTTCAGATAGTTCTGTTGAACACTTTTTGAGCAAGAAGGCCGGCAACCCATCTGAACCTATAGATTTCTTATTGCCAACTTTGCTAAATATTAACTGTACCTGCAAAGTGTCAATTATCATTTGAGATGAAGTGGCATTAAAGGAGTCTAAAAGCTCCCCCTTCCCAAGAGAACAGTCATTCTGTGCATCATATCTTAACCCTCTGAGCCCGAGACACATATCTGGAAGATTCATTTATTTATTTATTTATGTATTTATCTTTAAGGCCCTACAACCATTTTTAACATGCAAGTGACCTCACTGCAACCCAAATATTCTAATAACCCAGTTTGTCCTAAAAAAAAATGATGTTCATATCTTGACTGTAGACAACAGGGTTGATGTTTTACAAGCTTTTTTATAAAATAAATCCAGACGGAAAATAAACTGTAAAAATGGCCTTAGGGCCCCAAGGGTTAAAAAGAAGGCATTTAATTCATCAGCTCTGACGCTGTCATTCAAAGTGACAATTTGTTTTTTTTTAGGGTTCATATAGTATGTGTTTAGTTATGTGTTTCATTGCATAAATGATAATTGCAAAGGAGTTCGCCAACCACCAACATAAGCAGTAGCAGTGATATAAGTAGCTTCATTATGCGGCTAGCACGGGTCCAGTTTCCAGCGCTGTGTTATGCTAGTTGCTAACTAGCATAAATGCTAATCACTGAATACTTAACTTAATTGACACAGCTCCTAATTCAGAGTACTTAGCTGTTAAGCCCAACAGCAACACTCCTTAGGAGAAGCGTCAAAAAATACTTGTGTACAAAAAGCAATGTCAACGTCTATACTTTCAAAACAATAAAAACGAACAGTCACAAAGCAGCAGCAGCAGCACTACACACCCCTGTCGCCAGCAGAGCAGCGCCAGTGAGAATCTCATATGTCTTGGGAGTCACACTGTGAAGAAATAATCATTATAACTTATAAAGTTGACAAAATACATGCATTTTTTCCCAAAAAGTCAAGACGTTTTGCTCTCATGACATTTAGTAGTAGCCAATAATAACATAATAATGTCCTATAACATAACATAACAGCAATGTTATACAAGCAAATATGTGTCTAAATATTGCATTATTTGGCCTTCAATAGAGTCTATAGGCATTTTTGTCCCCTCTGGCCTTCCATACAAGAGGGGTGCTTTTATCTCCCATATATGGGCATGTACTTCCTGAAACAATAGACGGGACAGACAGGGCAGACGCTGAGTAGCGATCCAGCGGCAGAAAATGAGCCAAAACGCGATGAATTATGGACATAAAGTGGATCAATCTTGGATATAACAGTATGGATTTAAAGCCCAAAGAGGCTGAAGTTCCAGGCTGGATAGAAAACCCCCTGTAGAGGCTAGAAAGACCCGGAAAAGACCTCCGTAAAGCCGAAAACGTCAGGATTTAAACGAATCCGAAAGTGAGTAAATCGCTTGTATGGTTCAAAAGTTATTAAACTATGAATCAGAGGTACGTTTTTACTCGTGGGCGAGTGTCTCGGGCTCAGAGGGTTAACCAGTGCATTTAAACATGATTTCCTGTTAATTAGAGGACACAGACATGGATTTAATTTTTTTGGGCGTTTATGTGCCGATTTCAGTTTTAATGGTATATGACGAACCGTCTAATACAACACACATAGTCTGTGTCGGCGCTCTAACCTCCGTCCCTGTCCCCTGTCTCTGTGTTGGTTCTCTAACCTCCGTCCCCGTCCTCTGTCTCTGTGATGGCGCTCTAACCTCCGTCCCCGTCCTCTGTCTATGTGTCGTCGCTCTAACCTCCGTCCCCGTCCTCTGTCTCTGTGATAGCGCTCTAACCTCCGTCCCCGTCCTCTGTCTCTGTGTTGGTTTTCTAACCTCCATCCTCCGTCTCTGTTTTGGCGCTCTAACCCTTGCCCCGTCCTCTGTCTCTGTGTCGGCGCTCTAACCTCCGTCCCCGTCCTCTGTCTCTGTGTCGGCGCTCTAACCTCCGCCCCCATTCTCTGTCTCTGTGTTGGTGTTCTAACCTCCGTCCTCTGTCTCTGTGTCGGCGCTCTGACCCTTGCCCCGTCCTCTGTCTCTGTGTTGGCGCTCTAACCTCCGTCCCGGTCCTCTGTCTCTGTGTTGGCTCGCTATCCTCTTTCCCCGTCCCCTGTCTTTGTGTTGGCGCTCTAACCTCCGTCCCCGTCCTCTGTCTCTGTGTCGGCGCTCTAACCTCCGTCCTCTGTCTCTGTGTTGGCGCTCCAACCTCCGTCCTCTGTCTCTGTATCGGCGCTCTAACCTCCGTCCTCTGTCTCTGTGTCTGCGCTCTAACTTCCGTTCCTGTCCCCTGTCTCTGTGTTGGCACTGTAACCTCCGTCCCTGTCGTCTGTCTCTGTGTTGGCGCTCTAACCTCTATCATGGGTGCATCATGGGAAGTCCCCCAGCAGTTTAGGCCTATAGCAGCATCAGACGATGAGAGTAAGATGGGGGGATGTAATGTCTGTTCCCTTCCAAGTGACCAATGGTGTTCGCCAGGGAGGAATTCTGTCTCCTTTTCTTTTTAATATGTATATGAATGAGTTGTCTTTGATTTTAAATGCATGTGGTACAGGCTGTAGGGTTGGTGATTTACTGATTAATCTCCTAATGTATGCAGATGATTTGGTCATCTTCAGCCCATATAGTGCTGGTCTCCAACAGCTTCTGAGAGTATCCACACAATATGGTGTTGATTTTGATATAAAATACAATGCTAAAAAGAGTAAAATCATGATTATCAGAAGTAGAGAAGACAGACAAGCAACCTTCCCTGACTTCTATCTATCTGTCTGGCACTGCACTTATGGTGTGCAGTGAGATTACATATTTGGGCCATATTACTGCAAATGACCTTTGTGATGATGACGATATCTCTTCAGAGCGTATTGTAAATGATCTGATAATGTTGTGGAGCCGTTGTTTTCACCTTGGTCCGACTAGTTTATAACTGTACCCATTATTACTAAACCTAGCCATCACGCACCGCCCCCCCACACACCCCCACCAGTAACTTTTCTAACTGAAGGTTAACCTGAAGAGAGTGTGCAAAGAATCTCTCTCTCTCTCTCTCTCTCTCTCTCTCTCTCTCTCTCTCTCTCTCTCTCTCTCTCTCTCTCTCTCTCTCTCTCTCTGTTTGTCTGTTGCTATAGAAAACAATCCTTCACAACATCTGATACTTTAAAGATTCATCAGAGAGTTCACACTGGAGAGAATCTACACAGCTGTGATCAATGTGGAGCAGCTTTCACACTGAAGAGTAACCTAATAATACATCAACGCAATCACACCGAAGAGAAACCATACCGGTGTGATCAATGTGGGAAAACCTATACTAATAGTTGGAGCATTAAATATCACCAACGTGTTCACAACGGAGAGAAGCCATACTCGTGTGAACACTGTGGGAAAACGTTTTCTGTGAGTAGTAGCCTTAAATCTCACCGACGCATTCACACTGGAGAGAAGCCTTACGGCTGCGATCTATGTGGTAAAACATTTTCTGAAAGCAGTAGTCTTAAATGTCACCAACGTATTCACACCAAAGAGAAGCCGTACTTGTGTGAACAATGTGGGAAAACGTTTTCTGTGAGTAGTGCCCTTAAATCTCACCAGCGTGTTCACACTGGAGAGAAACCGTACCGGTGTGATCAATGTGGGAAAATCTTTACTCACAATAGTGCCTTTAAAGATCACCAGCGTGTTCACACCGGAGAGAAGCCGCACTGGTGTGAACAATGTGGGAAAATGTTTGCTCGGAGTAGTTACCTTAAAAAACATCAACGCATTCACACTCGAGAGAAGCCAAAATAATGGGGGGGGGGCTGCGCGGAGAGTAAGTGGAGAGATCCAAACAGGCACGGCTTTACAGATGAAATGGGTCATGTAAGGCAAAATTAAACCATATCAATTTGCTTAGTTTGTGGAGAAGCAGTGGATGCGAGGACATTACGACACTACGCTCTGCTGTGTCCTGCCACGTCCTGCTGTGCCTTGAAATGCCCACAGTGCCCTGCTATGCCATGAACTACTACAAAGAACTACTACAAACTACTATTTTTTTATGACTATTATTGCCACTCTTCATTCTAACCCCAACCGGCCCGTCAGACACCGCCTTACAAGAGCCTGGGTCTTTCCCAGGTTTCTGCCTAAAAGGAAGTTTTTCCTCGTCACTGTTGCTGCTCTGGAGGAAACTACTAGAACTGTTGGGTCCTTGTAAATTCGGGAGTGTGGTCTAGACCCACTCTATCTCTAAAGTGTCTCGAGATAACTTTTGTTAGGAATTGATACTATAAATAAAATTGAATTGAATTAGGTGCACCGGTGCGACCTGGGAAAATGTCATCTGCACCCTAGAGCCCTGTGAGCTAACAGACACCAACTAGCACCCTAGAGCCCTGTGAGCTAACAGACTGGTCACTGCTGTTGTCTGAAAAACAACAGAGACGGACAGATTAGATATTCGTATAATATGTCAAAATTTTTTTTAAAGATTTTATTTCCATTATTTACACTTTCAAAATAACTGAAAACAAAAAAGTGACGTCTGCAAAAGTTTGGGCACCCTGCAGAGTTTATACCGTGAACTCTTCCCCCCCCTTTGGCGAGTATCACAGCTTGGAAACGCTTCTTGTAGCCAGCCAAGAGTCTTTAATTGTTTGAGGTATCTTCGCCCATTCTTCCTTCCAAAAGTCTTCCAGTTCTTTGAGATTTCTGTCTGTCATGCACTGCTCCTTTTAAGGTCTATCCATAGATTTACATTACGTTAAGGTCAGGAGATTGTGAAGGCCATGGCAAAACGTTAAGTTTAATCTTCTTGATGTAATCCACTGTGGAGTTTGAGGTGTGTTTAGGATCATTATCCATTTGTAGAAGCCATCCTCTCTTTAACTTCAGCTTTTTCACAGATGGCATCAAGTTAGTGTCTAAAATCTGCTTAAATTGTATTGAATCTATTTTTCCTTCTACTCGTGAAATGTTCCCTGTGCCATGAAAACAGCTGATTTACTCAGGGGGAAGTTTGCAAGCTTTTGGCTAATTCTGGGATTTTTAACCCATGTAAAATAATTTGTTTTATTAATTTTATCTGTCTGATTCTTCTTAAATAAACTGAACTGAGTTGAACTTTGACATTTAGTTTCTTCTTATTTTACAGATTTATTCTTTTTTATGACACTCTTATGACATCATACTTAAGTTTATCACAAGCATTCAACATCAACACACATCTGGAGATACGTGGTTTTCATTGGACAAGAAGGGAAGGGATGTTTTTGAGGGATAACAGCTGATTCCCGTCCATGTTAATGTCCACCATTCAGTTCTCAGCTCGCCACCACAGGGGTCAGACCGTTCTCTTAACACATCCATGGGTCCGACCGCTCCCACACGTTACACTTCTTCTACTTCTTTTTAATTGCGCCTTGCAACCAGAGAAGAAGAAGCTGCATACAATGTGTATTTGATCCAATGACGTTGTAACATCTTCATAACTTCAGAGTCAGAGAGACGTCAGAACCAGTCCAGCCTGTTCCCAAAGCCAGTCAGTGTGAGAGAAGTCCCCCATCAGAAATCTTTAGTTTGCCTATTTATTTTAGAGACTGATATATATTTTTAAATAATAAAAAAAAATTTCAAGTATTTTATTCATTAGCATGATAGTTGACGTGAGCTTTTACTTTGAAAAGTAAGAGAGCCTAATTGTTAAATATTTGATTCCAGATGCAAGCTTTTATTTAGAAATTTAGATCTCGGGGAACGCACCAGGTGGGATGGCAGAAGGAATTTTTTTAGTTTGCCTATAATCTGCTTTTATTTTATAGACAGAAATATATTTTGTAAGTATTTTATTCATACCATGACAGTCGACGCAAGCTTATTTTATTCCAGATGCAAGCTTTTGTTTTGAAAAGTAGAAGCTCTGGGATGGCACCAGGCGGGACAGCATGACATGGGACGCTCCAGGCTGCAGCATACACTCTTGGACCCTGTCAGTGTGAGAGAAGTCCCCCATCAGATGATGGAGTTCTACTATCTGTCCACTAGATGGAGCTAACTGACCATCTAATGAGCTAAAGATCAGCAACTTGTACAGCAGTAGGTATCTCTCCAAGGGGCCTCCGTGTGACATATACATCAACGTATACGTTGTTCATTTAGCTTTTAATACTTGATACTTCCTCCACAACAGCCCCTGTTTCTCATGTGGCCCCTTGGGTAAATTAATTGCCCCCCCCATTCCCTAGGACAATGTATGTAGGAGACAGGCTAAATTAATTCTCATATATCTGCTCATACGGGCTACTTAGGTGTGTAGAAGCTAGCTGCTAGTCTGGGCTGTGTACATTAGGTGTGTAGAAGCTAGCTGCTAGTCTGGGTGATTTGCATTATAACTGTTTATGTTTATGAAGAAAAGAAGGACGGCCCTCAGAACTAACCATGTTTGGTACTTTCACTTTCAAACTCCTGTTTGAAGACGTTTTATGGGACGGTCTGAACTAAAATTGCACATTAAACCTTTCTAAGAGTCTTAAAGGTCATGTGTGACATCTGTTGTTAATGAGAATAATGTATCCCACATTATTACATGTGTATGTATTTGTATAGATTTGTCTTTAATTAAAAAAAAATATTTGAAATTTATGAGTTCTTGCTACCAGGGTTGGTCTCTGTCTTAAAGGGCTGAGGATGAATACTACGTCTCTGTCTTAAAGGGCTGAGGATGAATACTACGTCTCTTAAAGGGCTGAGAATGAATACTACGTCTCTGTCTTAAAGGGCTGAGGATGAATACTACGTCTCTTAAAGGGCTGAGGATGAATACTACGTTTCTGTCGTAAAGGGCTGAGGATGAATACTACGTCTCTGTCTTAAAGGGCTGAGGATGAATACTACGTCTCTTTCTTAAAGGGCTGAGGATGAATACTACGTCTCTTAAAGGGCTGAGGATGAATACTACGTCTCTGTCTTAAAGGGCTGAGGATGAATACTACGTCTCTGTCTTAAAGGGCTGAAGATGAATACTACGTCTCTGTCTTAAAGGGCTGAAGATGAATACTACGTCTCTGTCAACCATCTTCATGTGTTCATCACGTCTGCCTGTGATGAAGAGTGTTAATGTTTAACCTTTCTCTCACTGATTATAATCAGAAATACTTTATTGATCCCCGAAGGGAAACTTTGTGTTACAGTTGCACAAATAGTAGAAATACAAATAAAGAAATAAAGAAATACAAGGAGTGTGGATATTTACATAGTTAAAGGAATATTATGATACAGTATTTACATAATTAACATAACTAAGGTGTTGCAATGGTGAAAAGTAATAATAATAATAATAACAATAGTAGCAGTTGAGTATTGCACATATTACAAGCCAGTGTTATTGCACAAAACAGATAATATTGTCCAGTTTCAACCTCTCTAAGTGTCTGTCTGTCAGACACTCAGAGCGAGGAGTTATAAAGTTTGATGGCCACAGGCAGGAACAACTTCCTGTGGCGCTCTGTGGTGCATTTTGGGAGAATGAGTCTATTACTGAAAGTGCTCCTGTGATTTATCAACAAGCCATGGAGTGGGTGCGAGACATTGTCCAAGATGGCATGTAGTTTGGACAGCGTCCTCCTCTCAGACACCACCAACAGAGAGTCCAGATCCACCCCCACGACGTCACTGGCCTTGCGGATCAGTTTGTTGAGTCTGTTGGCGTCCGCTACCCTCAGCCTGCTGCCCCAGCATGCAACAGCAAAGAGGATAGCACTGGCCACCACAGACTCATAAAACATCCTCAGCATCGTCCTGCAGATGTTGAAGGACCTCAGCCTCCTCAGAAAGTAGAGACGGCTTTGGCCCTTCCTGTAGAGGGCTTGAGTGTTCTTGGCCCAGTCCAGTTTATTGTCTAAGTGTACTTCCAGGTATTTGTAGTCCTCCACAATGTCCACACTGACCCCCTGGATGGAAACAGGGCTCACTGCTGCCTTGGCTCTCCTTAGATCCACCACCAGCTCCCTGGTCTTTGCCACGTTGAGCTGTAGATGGTTCTGCTCACTCCATGTGACAAAGTCCCCCCCCCCCCACAGCTCTGTACTCAGCCTCGTCCAGCGAGGGCGCTGATACATCCAACCACAGCAGAGTCATCAGAAAACTTCTGAAGATGGCAAGACTCTGTGTGGTAGTTGAAGTCTGTGGTGTAGATGGTGAAGAGGAATGGTGCCTGGCTAGAGCTTCAGAAGGCAGGACATGACAGATTACACATCTGTCACATAGTCAGTTTGAAGTCTTAAATACCAAGTCTCTTGCTGTTCCTTGACTAGTTGCCCCCCCCCCCCTGCTTTGCATCGCTCCAGGTAAGTAGAAAGCAATCTGTTATGCACCTTTGCATTGCACTAAAATGTCCACATTTGGACCTGAATCCAACAATAACTTTACTTGACACTCATATACATTGGTTATCAGGCAAAAAATGTTGGTCAGGGGTTTAGTTACTGTTTGAAAAAGGAAAATAATTGTTAGATGAATTATGATATAATTGCAGATGAAGTATTTATGAGCCATCAAAGACGACAAAAGGATACATCAGTTGTCGGGGGTCTGATTTAAAGGAAATGGTACTCTTTAAAAGTGTTGGGGTT
Source organism: Etheostoma spectabile (assembly GCF_008692095.1). Classification (NCBI taxonomy): domain Eukaryota; kingdom Metazoa; phylum Chordata; class Actinopteri; order Perciformes; family Percidae; genus Etheostoma; species Etheostoma spectabile. The sequence continues at coordinate 150,254 of NW_022604349.1, forward strand.
CTAGCGTTAAACTAATGAGGAAGAATTTGACAAATCTAAGTTAACCAAAAAGTTTCTCTTTCAAATGTTACATCAGTATCTGCCAAGTCCTGACCATTCCCTGACCGGGAATTGAACCCGGGCCGCGGCGGTGAGAGCACCGAATCCTAGCCACTAGACTATCAGGGTGTCACATATGTCAAATTTATCTTTGTAGATGTGAGTTTCCTTTTCACTTACTGGAATGCCTCATATTGTTTTAGGCGAGGAATGGCACCGTAGTTTTAGATGTTAAAATGTGCGCACAAGAAAGCTGAGGGATTACTGTGGGGAAATGGAGAATGACTAGGTTAACTGAAGATTTTAAACATTGTGAAAATTAACAGAACATATGAACACGTTAAACATATACGGGCATATAACATATACCTGCATTCTCAGTCTTTGGATGGTATTGGTAGCGTATGCGCCCCGTCATAGTTACCGACAATTTTGTTGATGAATGAGTATTTCACATTGAACACTTAAGATTGGGTGTTCATTTAAAAACAGGGAATTGCCAGTAAAGATAAAAACAACAGATTCAGCAAGGAGTCTAATACGTTGCCACTAATGACTTTAGTCACTTCACCAAGCTGTGTCATAGGAGTATAATGTAACTGATCCAAATTCAAGTCAACATATGGTTTGTCTTCCACCTATGTAACATCAGCAAATGGCAGTGGTGGGATTTGAACCCACGACTCCAGAGAGACTGGAGCCTTAATCCAGCGCCTTAGACCACTCGGCCACACTACCTGCTTGTATAAGTTCTCCTCATCGTGAGACACACAGGGACCGTAACTAACGGTATATTCGTCAATGTCATTGGAATAAAACTTTCGCAAGGAAAAAGCCAATACTTTATTGGAAAATGTTGTCACTCTTTGTCATTTTTCTCTGGCATTGTTGAGTTTAGAATATTGTAACCAGCATTAAGTGAGTAGGTTTAGGTCTGTGTGAATATGGGCTGAGCATTTACCTGGGCTGAACTTATGAACATCTTCTTTTACATATTCACTGTAAAGAGCCATTACTCCTCCAACTGCCAACTATTGTTCCAGAGACAATAGGATATACAGTTTTAGATTGACAGGTAACTGTCCAAGACCAAAGACTTCAATGAAATACCTCAAGTGTTCGAAACAGTTTGTCAAAATGGGAAAGGTCATGTTTTTGATTACAAATTCCAGCACAGTTGTTCATCTGCCATTCAAAAACAAAAGTACAATCATGAAACACATACTACTTAGACAGAATGAACCTGGTCAGGTAGCAATGAAAGAATTCCAGAGACGTGGACCCTCTGGCACAGCCATACTTGGTCAGGACAACACCCCCCTTCTTGATAGTGCCCTTCTTGATGTGCTCCATGCGCACCTGGTCCAGCAGTGGCACCACCATGAGGTCCCTTCCGTTTGCCCCTCCCAGTTGCTCGTAACAGAGAGAGGTCTCCTGCATCCCACTCAAATATGCAGGCAGAGAGACAGCTCATGAAGGTGGGACCAGACGTGAGATTTTTTTCGCAGCCCACGCTCACGTTCAAATTGATAAATGCCGTACTCTGCGTAGGAATCGGCGTACCCCCGTCCTACGCCTGTTTTAGGTCGTATGCACATTTCATAAATAAGGGCCCTTGTGAGCACAATAAAGATTTCTTAAAGAAAGGTTTGTACTTTATAGTTCTAGTTTTTTTTCAGTTCTTCTGGTCACACTTGGCACTATTTCACATGGTTTGTCTGTAGTTCTCTATTCTGTCAGGGCTTAACTCTGTCTCCCACACCTATTTCTTTTTAGTTTCTTGTTATGTCTCGGGAAGAAGTATTGTGCTTTTAGGTCAACCATCCATCTGTACATCAGAATCAAAAACACTTTATTGATCCTTGAAGGTAGCCTCTGGAAAAAAAGTGCTCCTTCAAGCCGGATTTGAACCCCCAACCTAAGGATTTCAGTTCTATATCTCTACAGTCCTCCGCTCTACCAACTGAGCTATCAAAGGGAGCTACCATAGCCATACGCACTTCTCATTCTGTGAATGTGAATGTGATAACACGGGGCCCCCCTGGATCTGACAATCTTTAGGGGATGTAGCTCAGTGGTAGCGTGCATGCTTCACAGGTTTTTATGGTATTTGTATGAAATTCTTTCATATTGGAACTAGTTTTGCTTGAACACTGTGACAACACATATCCTGTACTGGATATGGAGGCACTGATTGTTTGTCTAATCTTCTGGATTTTGTCTATGAAGAAGGAGGCAAAGTCATTGCAGGCCTTGGTAGATAAAAGTTCAGATGCTACTGGTACTGGAGGGTTTGTTAACCTATCGACAGTGGCAAACAAAGCACATGAATTATTATTGTTTCCAGAGATAATATCAGAGAAGACCTCCTTGCCTTCGTTAGTTCCAAATTATAAATGCAAAGTCTCTCTTAAGCAGAAAATGCGTTTGGATTGGTAGGAAATGGAGATGGGCGTTGCCAAGAGGAGGCGCCTTTTTGATTGTCAAGAAATGGATATGAAGTCTCTCAGAATTGGCAAAAAATGGAAGGGAGCTTTGAATCAGAATCAGCTTTATCAGAATCAGAATCAGCTTTATTCGCCAGGTATGAGGACACATACGAGGAATTTGTCTTTGGAGCATTGCTCACACTGTGCTTACACATACATATCAACCAGTTTGATTGGTGAGAAAAGAAGATGAGAAAGTGGACAAATATGTTCTGGGTCATGACAAAGCATCTAGGGATGATCTTAGCCTTTGTGTGAATACGTAGGTCTCCACATACATTGTTTTTATTAAGATTGACGACCAAATTCTTAGTATTTACGAAACTTTCCCAACCATTGCAACTGTTTTCGTAGCCTCGTTGGCGCAGTAGGCAGCGCGTCAGGCTCATAATCTAAAGGTCGTGAGTTCGACCCTCACACGGGGCAGGTGTTTTAAAATAAAAAAACACATCTGATGCTGAAAATACAGTGGCAGGTGATTGAACACTGGTACACAGCACATACATGGAAGTTGTGATTGTATGGTTATTTCTGAGATCAACAATCTCAGGAAGGCTTTTTACAATCAATTGGGAAAAATGGGAATGCATACTCTTAATAAGTAGACTTCCAGAGTATTTGCATAACAAAGGCACAAACATGGGCGTTGTGATAGGATGGTGTCGTTCATCATTCTTTCTGAGATCAACAATAACTTCAGAAGTTTCAAATTCAATGGCTACCTATGGTTTCTTTCTAGGAACGGTTCAAAATTACGTTGCACTATTTTGTCTAATTGCTTAGGTCATAATATTTCCAGAGACTTAATTTCTTTCAGAATTAAAAAAAAAAAAAAAAAAAAAAAACTCAATGGCACAATGTCGCCGAACCGGGTAAATGTAAGAATGTGCAGGGAAGTTAGCACACTTTGATTGCTGCTTTCCTTTTCAGTATTATTACTTGATTGCAGTTATTTACCTGCTTATATCATAGTATTTTTTGAATGTGGTCTTATCTGAATCCTGAGGGTCAAAGATTTCAGGCGATGTGACGCATATTTGAAGATTAAATGCAAGTAATAACTACCTTTATGTAGCGTCCCTGTTTTAGTTTTTACTGTCCAAAATCACAATCTACATATGCAACATTGTAAACAGACTGTTACACAGAAGGACACTTACATTTTATAATGAATGTCAGAACAATAAATATTCATGTTCAACTTACTGAACTACTGCTGGTAACATTACTTTAAGTGTAAGATGGTAACTTTTACTTAAGTTTAACAAATACTACAATCAACCATAAGACCAGTTATAAATGAGACAACATGCACACCACAACTACACCCGAACACTAACCATCAAACACTGTTGTGGCCAGAAACAACTGGGGCCTGTTGCACAAAACTAGGATAAGGGATTAAGCCGGGATATTCAAGTTATCCTGAATGAATTTGGCTTGGACTCGGTTGCACGAAACTAGATTGAATTAAGCCCAGCCAAGTAACCATGGAGATTTATTCTTTGTGGCTAGCCTGGTCCAGAGCAGGCTAACAGCCAGGCTAAGATTAATCCTGGAGTCTCGTGTGTCAAATCAGCTGCCGTCTGATCCGAAATAAACGTGTTTAGCAGTTATTCCGTTGTCTTCTGCATGTGTTCTGCTTTATTTTTATTAACATGTATTAGTCTACTTATCACTATTGTTGTCGCGAGTTTGATTTAAACCCTACTACAGCTGTTTAAATGTTAGAAATGGTTGCACTGGCACCCTGACGGGGAGTGGGACTTTTGCCGGTGGGACGGCAGTTTCAAGGCTGCCCGGTGGCCGGTGCCTGCCGGCAGACCTGCGAGTCGCGTCAGTGTCCACTCTCTCTGTAAAAGTAGAGATGAGCAGCGCAGCGTCCGTGGTCTCAGCTTCAGGTTTCTACAGGACGCGCTCCGGAGATTAAGTGTGACGATATTAATGTAGTGATATTCTCAGATGATATTAATGGCAGACTGGTCAGAGACCAATACATTCATGATTTCATTTTCTTGTTGCTTGTCCTTCTCTAATAAAAGACAGTTTGTGTTACTCCAGAGTTTGTAGGCTTAATGTTTTTTTTATTATAGCTTTCTTATGGTTTCATAACCTTCTCAATTAGTCTCACATCCCTGGACCAATAACGTGGCCTGTATACATACTGTATATAGTGTAGTTTACATTAATGACACCGGGAACACCACAATGCTTCTTAATCTTTTTATTTTAATGCTGTGACTTGTCAGAAGAATAAAAAAAAACATACATATTGTTTCACATATATGCTCACAGCATGTATTGAAGTCACTTACTTCCTTTTCTAGTTGTTGTCCCTTTCTGATAGTTCTGTATGAACATTAATTGAACAAAGATATTTAGTATTGGACATAGCTTATAGAGATTTGTGCATATGATTGTAAAACATGTTCTCATGTTGTGAATAAGGGTTTGAAATTAAGCCTAGAGTCATTAGGGTACATTTCCCGAGCTACATTAATTCCCTCTGCTCACTTTTAAGGCAAAGGCTAAATAATAATCAATTTTATTTTTGCTTTACATGGTAGGTTACTCAAAGACACTTTACAGTAAAACCAGAACATTAATCACATAAAAACAGAAACATGAAACTAGCATATTTAAAGCAATTAAAACACAGTGTAGCCTACAACTTTGTAAAAATGTGGAGTAACTATAGGCCAGTGATTCCCAAAGTGGGGGTCGGGACCCCCAGGGGGGTCGCGAGCCAGAGAGGGGGGGTCGCGAGTTGATTTCCAGAAATAAAATAAAAATTTAAAAACGATTAGAAATAGCATGTTAGCCATGATTTTAACACAAGATAAAACTAGTGGCTAAATTTAAAATAAAACCAAGCAACTAAATAAAAAGGGAACAGCTGTTTTGATTTTCTTTCTTTCCGAGTAGCGGTCTCCAACATTAACACTACAACTGCCGGGATTCCAAAAGTACTGGAACCGCGAGATTCTAAACTCTATTATCTGTCATGATAAATACCTAATTGCAATTTTAATGCAGGTATTGTGTTATGATATCTTTAGAAAAACGAAATAACACCAAAATGTACAATTTAACGTGTTTAATTATACACTTGAGTTGCCCAGGTGCTTCAATAACTCATATCATGGCGTAGTAGTAAAACGTAATTATTCCATTCACATCTGAAAAATATGGTATGTAAACATGCAAACACCTAAAAGTATTTTCTTTGAACATTTATAACCTAACCTAACCTGTCACTGCCTCCGTGTTGGTGTCTGCTGTGGTGCGCATTGCTCCTCGGACCGCGTCCCCCCCACCCCGGGGTTCGGACCGCGCACCCGCTCCCTTTCCTCTTCTAAACTCGTGTCTCAGCTCCTCTGCCAGTTGCTGCCTGAACTTCCTCCAGACAATGTCCCTGCTGGTGCCCTCCTTGGAGAGGATGTGATGATTCCAGCCAGTTTGAGGATGTATAAAGTTGTATAAACACGCAGGCAGCCACCGGCCATCTAGCTCCGTGTACCGCTCCTTCCACAGAGCGAGCGCCCGGCGCTGCCTTCTGGTCCAGAACGGAGTCCATCCACGCCGTACTCATGGTGGTAGCAGCGTTACCAACCCGGGCTTTACCTTCGCCCCATCGCTGATGCCCACAGTTGTTACTCCAGACCGATTAAAACCAACACCACGAAATACCGAATACTGTATGGCCGAAATAGGTAAAAGGGATTTTTCTTTTTTTTGGCCTAGTGTAATGTATATAAAAACTATTTTAAATTAAAATATAGAGGTTTTTAACTTGCTGTGCTCCTAACATACTGCACATCCACCTCATTAGGTGAGATTAAGTTCAAATTAAAGTAATGAGTAAATTACTGTAGAATAATGTCATGGCTGTTGTGTTATTTTGTGTTGTCAATATGCTCATGTTTGGATACGCCTGTAATGCGTGCGCGGTTGCGCGCAATGTTTATAGGGGGGGGGGGGGGTCGCGAGTCACTTGCACCGTTACTTTGGGGGTCGCGGGCTGAAAGTTTTGGGAACCCCTGGTCTAGAAGACTGAGATCATGGCAACAGCTTTTTGGTTTTCATTTAATTGCGCTTCAATCTGTAGTTCAGGAGATTGTTTTTTCCACAGCCCTCAGTTTTAGAAGCCTGTGTAGCTCAGTCGGTAGAGCATCAGACTTTTAATCTGAGGGTCCAATCAATCAATCAATCAATCAATCAACATTTATTTATATAGCACTTTACAGCACCAGCAGGTGTCCAAAGTGCTTTACATCATCAAGAAAACAAACACAACATCCACGTGAAACACAAACAAACAAAACAAACAAACAAACAAACAGACAAAGCATAAAAAACAGACAGATTAAGTAACCTATAATCATCAGAAGAAGAATTGTTACACCACTACTGTGTATTAAAAGCCATTCTAAATAAATAAGTTTTAAGTTTTGATTTAAAATGAACAACATCCGTTATAATGCGAATGTCTGGCGGGAGCTTGTTCCAGAGTTTTGGGCCAGCAACAGCGAAAGCCCGATCGCCCCACTGCTTGTACCTCGACCTCGGGACTTCTAGAGTCCGCAGATTGGAAGACCGCAACAACCGATTTTGCCCACCCAAAGTTAAAAGCTCGGACAAATACTTTGGGGCAAGGCCATTTAGGGCTTTAAAAACAAACAATGCAATTTTAAAATCAATTCTAAAACGCACCGGAAGCCAGTGTAGAGTAAAAAGAACGGGAGTGATGTGTGCACTCCGAGAAGTATTTGTGAGAAAGCGAGCAGCGGCATTTTGCACAAGCTGCAGACGTGCGATGGATTTTTGATTGAGGCCACCATAAAGAGCGTTGCAATAATCGAGACGTGAACTAATAAAGGCATGAATAGCCTTTTCCAAATCGTGCCTGTTAAGAAAAGGCTTTACTTTAGCCAGGAGACGAAGTTGGAAAAAGCTTGTTTTGACAACATTGCTTATCTGTTTGTCAAATTTCATGCTACAATCAAATGTCACACCCAGATTTTTTACAGTTTGCTTGGCGCATGAAGTCAGAGCTCCCAGACTTAAAGTTTGATTGTTTGACATGTATTTAGTACTGAAGATAATACATTCGGTCTTGTCCTCATTCAGGGTCAGGAAATTGCGAGATAGCCACAACTTGATATCATTAATGCCATTTAGGAGGCAGTTTAGTGCAACACTGTCATTGGGTTGTATAGGCAGATAAATTTGCAGGTCATCTGCATAACAATGAAATGACAGGTTGTGCTTTTCGATTATAGCTCCTAATGGCAACATATATAAAGAGAACAAGATAGGGCCAAGAATTGAACCCTGGGGCACCCCACAATAGAGAGGAGCAGATGAGGAGGAGAAATCACCCATTGTGACAGAGAAAGTCCTACTTGTCAAATAAGAGCTAAACCATTTAAGTGCAGTTCCTTGAATGCCTACAAAATGCTCAAGGCGTGCAAGAAGGACTACATGGTCCACCGTATCAAAAGCTGCGGTCAAGTCCAACATCACTAGCACAGTAGGATCCCCAGCATCTACAGACAAAGCTATGTCACTGTGAACTCTTAGGTCCAGGGTTCAAGTCCCTGTTCAGGCGTAGAGTTTCACATTCTGCTAGATGAGTTTCTATCAAATTTGATAGATTTGACATGCCTGAACACTTCGGACACTGTCATATCATTTGTGTTCCATGCATAAGTCTTTAAAAAGAATTGTGGCTGTTTTTCAAGCAGGTTTGTATCAAAACAATGTTGGTGGTAAGTCTAAATGAACAATGGGCAACCTACATCCATCTTGCTAGCACTCAAATCTCTGTACTCATCTCCCTGCTTGGATAGAAGGTCATCTGGTGCATTTTTCCTGTCACAAGGGCTAAGAGTATAGAAGCGGAACAAGAGGGAGAGTTCTTTTTTTGTACCCACCAGCAGTAAAGTTTACTCGTCTGGAGCCGTGTTGTTTGAATTAGGTTATCAATGTTTTGAGCGAAAAAGATTACCACAGCTCAAGTCCTTGGTAGGGCGACAGCTTTATTGTGGGATATGTATGAAGTGCTGATCTCCATGCTTGGATACCAAGTCATCTGGTGGATTTTTCCTTCCATGGCAACAGCTTAATCTTTTTCATTTACTTGAACCTCAATTTGTAGTTCAGAAGATTGTTTTTTTTCTTTTTTTTGACTTTGAGCTTTTTAACCGTTTTGGCCAATTTAGCCAATTTTCAACCAGTTTGTGCAATAACATCTGGTGTTCTCAGGCACTGTGCAAATCGTGGTGTACCCTCCTGCTGTCCAGAAGAACGTGATCATGGCAACAGCTTAATGGTCTTCATTTACTTAAACTTCAATTTGTAGTTCAGGAGATTATTTTTTTCCACAGCCCTTTGTTTTAGAAGCCTGTGTAGCTCAGTTGGTAGAGCATCAGACTTTTAATCTGAGGGTCCAGGGTTCAAGTCCCTGTTCAGGTGTAGAGTTACACATTCTGCTTGCTGTCATGATGAGTTGTACACTTTGGCAAGCCTGAACACTTTCAGACATTAATGTATCATTTAACCCTTGTATTGTCCTTTGAGTCAAAGGGACATGTTTAGCTTATGTGACCTTTTGTAATAGCCTGCCGTTCTGCTTCTGGGTCCCCAGACACCGCTTTCATTCCATGTCAAATGCCATCGTGGCACCTTCGGGTCTCAGAGACCCCCTGTTTTATTTTTCATGCCATTATATGTACGTCCCACCACTGCCGTGGCACCCTCATCCTTCAATGTCATCTTTCTCCTACCCTTGATGCCTCAGCCTTGCCATTCGGGTTCCTGGGACCCAGGTGTGTGTGTGTGTGTGTGTGTGTGTGTGTGTGTGTGTGTGTGTGTGTGTGTGTGTTTATCCAAAACTGATTCAAGGTTTGTTCGGGGCCTCGTCCACGTGGGCCAAGAGGCTACGGGCAAACACAGTCGGCACAGTAGTAGGCCCGCGTGCAGCTCCTGCAGATGTATCTCTTGCAGCCACCGCACACAATGTGTGATTTGCGGTCCTTTCTCTCTGGACAGAGCTGACACCGGTAACTTTTGCTTTGCACCCTTGGTGTGTCCGGTTCCGAATCCCCATCCTCCTCTAGGCCCCTTGTGACTGGACCTCCTCGCTGTGACAACGGCTTTGACAAGCGCGACGGGCGCCTACGTGCGAGTTAGACGCTGCCGTCTCTCGATGAGCGGATCAGGAATATCCTGTCTAAAATTGATGCAGAAAAACTAGTCCATGCATTTGTTACTTTAAGATGGATTACTGCAATTCTTTAGTGTCAGGCTGCTCGAAAAAATCCATGAAGACTCTTCAGCTGATCCAGATTGCTGCAGCACGTGTTCTGACCACCCGAAGCATCTCAGCCAAAAATCACGCTGCACCTCAAAAGTGCTCTCAAGCACTCCCAGCAGAGCATTTGTAGAAGAGCGCCTTGTTTTCTTCTGTCTTGGAAAAGGCTTTAGCTTATGACAAGGTAAACTAATTGCACCATTGTGCTACTCATTATTGTGCTCACTTCAGTTATGTATTGAAGCACATCCTTAGAGCTAATGGCCCTCATTTATCAACCTAACGTAGAAACCAGCGCAGATATGAGCGCAGAAATCCTCTTACAACAGGCTTCACGTGAGAGTCATGAAACTTTTATATCACACCAATCAGAGCGTAAGAATGATCGTACATTGATAAATGCAATTTAAATATCACGCCCCAATATATTCTCGGTTTTGAGGCCTAGCCCTTACAATTAATGACATGGCCAGACGTAATAAGGCTAAGAAGCTGCACCTTTCAGAGGTGGAGATTGAAATTGTTATTATTTAATCTGCTATAGATAGAGGGTATAGAAAGAAGGACGAAGGGAAGAAAAGAAACACAAACCGTGTAAATGTGTGAAGGTATGTATGTATGCATCTGTGTCTATGATGTGTCAATAAGTAAAGCATAAGATTTTGTATTTACTAAAGGATAAAAGTAGAGAAAGGGGGTCGGACCTGATAAGTTGTTTATGAACTTCTTCCTACTTCTTTTTGAACATGGGAGTTGTTTTGTTTGAATGACTTTTAATTTTGGAAGATTGTGCTGAGAAGTACATGGCTTTATTTATCTGTCATTTTAATTATATATATGTATGCATGAATGTATGTAAATATATTTTTTTATTTTAATATTTTACATGTTCAAATAAACTACTACTACAAACAAATTTGCAGTAACTTGTGTCCTATTTGGCAGCCTAAAAACCTGCATTAGGCCGTTGGAAGAATGTGGAATGGAAAGAGATCATTGATGCTTTCACGATAAGTCAAAACAGGAACCCAGAAGCAGATCAGGACAAGGTGTTTATGAATAATAAGGTGAGTATTTATTGAAAAAAAGCAGTGTAGCAACGGGTCAGTCCGGAAGGTGGGCAGTGGATAGAATGGGTGGTAGGAGGACAGTGAAGGTCCAGGAATGTAGTTGAAGTTGACGGATGAAATGATTACGCTAACGATCTGGCAGGGAATGGTTGTCAGGTCATGGTTTAAATGGAGCAGAGGTGGTGATCAGGACCAGGTGTGCAGACTGCAGGTGACAGCAGGTGTGTGTAGTGGATAATCAGCTGTGATACCCAGAACAACGGCAACACCAAGTCATGATGCTGGAGTCATGATAGTACCTCCCCTCCGACGAATGCAACCGGGCGGACTGCCAGGAGCACCAGGATGGAGCCTATAGAAGTCCCGGAGTAGGTCCGCGCCCAGGATTTGACGCCGAGGTATCCAGCACCTCTCCTCAGGACCGTCAGCCTCCCAGTCCACGAGGTACTGGAAGCCCCGCCCGTGACGTCTAGAGTCCATGATGCGGCAAATAGTGTAGAAAATGACGTGTTTTACAAACATTTTCTTCTCTAGGGGAAACAGGATATAAGACGGGGATGCTACTGTTTTAATTTTGCAAGAGGTTGTCACACTGTTACTGCGTTAACTCTGTGAAAACTGTCTTCCCACTTGGTTATTGTCTACAGGGAATAATTAAATCTCACCATGTTCTAAACCTTGACTCAGTTGCACAGCTGTCTTTATTTTGTTTCAACAAAGTCTCACTCTCCAAAACAACTCCTCTCCTGCTGTACAGAAACTTTGACAACATTCTCAATTCTGTCAGGGCTGAACCCCACCTCTTTTTTTGTCTCTAGTTAGTTTTGTCTTGCCGCCAGCCGTGGCCAGAAGTATTATGCTTTAGGGTCGTCCGTCCATTTCCACATACGTACACACTTCCCATTCTTGTGAACGTGATAACACAGGAGCGAGGAAGGAATTTCTGGAGGGAATTTCTTCAAATTTATCAATTGATATTTTGGAGGTCAAAGGTTTAAGGTGACTGTATCCTCATGTCTGTCCATCCGATTCTTGTGAATGCCATATCTCTGAACTCCTAGAAGGAATCACTTTAAATCTGGCATACACAACCACTTAGAGTCATGGCTGAACTGATTTAGATTTTGCATTTTCAGAAGAGCACCTTGTTTTCTTTTAGCTGAGAAAAAAGCCTTGCACTCATAACAAGGTAAACAAATTGCACTTTATTGCCCTTATTAAACATTTAGGCAATTTTAGCAGTACAATACAAACATAAACCTACACGCAGACTCTCTCTCAAGGAGACGTTAAAGGTCCCATGGCATGAAAATGTCACTTCAAAAGGTCTTTTACATGAGTTCCCCCAGCCTGCCTTTGGTCCCCCAGTGGTTAGAAATGGTGTTACATGTAAAACAAGCCCTGGGTATCCTGCTCTGCCTTTGAGAAAATGAAAGCTCAGATGGACCAATCTGGAATCCTCCCCTTATGATGTCATGAGGAGCAAGGTTACCTCTCCTTTCTCTGTTTTGCCTGCCCAGAGAGTTTGTTGCGTGCATGAGAAAGAGAGAGACATCATGTCTTGCAAACAAGCAAAGCATGGCAGTTGGTCTGAACAGAGCTCAACAGATTTAAAACCACATTCAGTCACAGAAAAAATGAAATGACAAAGATTATTAAATGAAATTCCACAAAGTAGGTAAACATTTTAAACTATAAAACAATAACTTGAGAGCGTATAATTAAAAATGGCCGACTTCTAGTATGTTGGTAATGATGAGAGGACTGTTTGGACCAATTTACACAAATATTGAAATTGCTCTTATTAAACTCACAATGCTCAAAGGTTAGAGTTTTTACCAACTTTTGGGAGTTTAGAAATATATAAGTGTGACAAAAATGTAGTCCTAAAATGATTACAATGACTTCCTGTCAGCCCCAAAAAAGTTGTATGTTTCTAGAGATGAGAAGAAAGTTTTTACTAAATAAAAAAAGTTTCAAACATCTCTACGTTTTCCAACCAAAACATCTTTAAACGTCTTAATGTTTCTCCTTTGGGCCTTCTCCTTCCCACGGTGGGTACATTGTGGTTAGGGTTGGGTAACGAACCCGGTGCTAGTACGGCACCGGTGCCTTAACACCCGGTATCTATCGGACCGAATAGTAACGGGGATTTCGGGGCCTCATTTCGGTGCTACTGAAATACCAGGGCTGCCTTTTTCCATCTAGTGGTTGTTTTTGTCATTTAGCAGCAATTTACAGGAGAAATATTAAATTTTTTTTTACATTTAATTTGGACCATATAGTAATAAACAAGCTGTTCTTAAATTTTGCTGACTGTCTTTTTGTGCTTCTTTTTTTATTTAAATATATACATTTAAAAAAATTAATTTTAAAAGGATGGGTTCAGGCACCAATTTTAGAGCTTAAATGACAAAGGGTTCTGAGGACAGGCAGATAACAGTCCAGCTGATCCACAATAACATACATGTTGTTCAGAAGATAAAGTTACTGCTGGTCAGCCTTCAACGTGGAGAGAAGATCAGAATATAACAACACAGCTATCAGGGCATGAGGAGGAGGAAACAGCTTGGCTCTGAAACATGTTCACAACGAGGCAGTGTGAATGCGCTGGTGTCTATTAAGGTGACTACTATAAGAAAACGTTTTCCCACATTGTTCACACCAGTACGGCTTCTCTCCAGTGTGAATGCGTTGATGTTTTTTTAGGTGACTCTGTACTGTGAAAGCTGCCCCACATTGATCACAGCTGTAAGGTTTTTCCCCAGTGTGAACTCTCTTATGAATCTTTAAATATCCTGATGTGAAGGATCTGTCACACAGTTGACAGTGGTGAAGTTTGACTCCTCTTCCTCTCCGTTTCTATCAACAGAGAAAAACCAAGAGAGTGAGTTAGTGAGGTGCCATGCTGTAGAGCTCTATCTTAAACTAGAAACAACATTTAGAGCATGTCTATGGAACATTGTTTGACTGAAGCATCACTTTTCTTTATTATCTGCCAACCTCAATATTATGGAGTTGCATTATGGGAAATGTAACATTCAGTGTTGGTTAGTTTGTGATAAATAAACTACTTTTGATCAATTTATGTGTGGCCTCCATTTTGTTGCCAGCCTTTAGCCAGCCGGTAACAAATGGGGGATTATCTGGGATTTTTAGTGCCGGGAGAGTTGTAAATATAACATATAGATTTCACTGGTATATGTAGGGGTTACCGTGTTTTGTTCACATTGCTGGAACAGCTCTTCTCCAGTAAAGTAAATTGGAAACATTGTCCCTAATAGGCATTAGCAATGAGGAGCACCAGTTGGCCTTTGACCTTTAGTTTTAGGTTGTTGTTTTTGCTAAATCAAACTTGAAAGGAGCATGTTCAAAATAATAGCAGTGTTGTGTAAAATTAGTGAGCTGATTGATTCCATGAAGAAACAGGTGTCAGTTATGGCCCATAATTAATCTATATACTGTATCTTAGGGCTGCACAATTAATTGAATTTTAATCGTGATCACGATTTTGACTTCCCACGATCAAATTTGCGTGATTGAGCGTTTTTTTTTTTTAATGGACATCTTTCTGGAATATCTGTGACATCAACCGGCTCCCCTCAAGGCTGTGTTCTCTCTCCTCTTTTATATATTATGTACACTAATGACTGCCGCAGTGAACTGACCAATAACTACATTGTAAAGTTTGCTGATGACACAGTCATAGTAAGTTTAATGGACACCACTGAAACATCTCACGGCCCTGCACTACCCTATTTTTTAAACTGGTGCAAAGAAGCCTTTTTAGACTTAAATGTTACAAAGACTAAGGACATGTGCATTGATTTTAGACGTCACCTTCCAACTCCTGGAAAGACAATTATAGATGGAATAGAGGTTGAAATTGTTGAATCATACAAGTACTTGGGAGCCATCATTAATAACAAGTTGACCTTTGAACTAAACACACACATGATGAGTAAGAAAAGTCAGCAGCGTCTCTTCTGTCTGAGAAAGCTAGCTAAGTTTAAAGTGGACAGATCCCTGATGACATTGTTTTACAAATCTTTTATCCAGTCTATCTTTACCTTTTCATGTATTTGCTGGTATGCTTCTTTGAGTTTAAAAATGAAAAACAAATTAGCAACGGTAATAATAATAGGTAAAAATTCTCCTTTGTCCCCTCTGCTATCTCTCTGCTTAACTCTGGAAAGACTAGGTAACGTCAGCACATAAGGTACACTGGGGTTTAAGCTTTAAATGTTGTGGCATTTATTTTTGCCATTTGGTTTGATACTGTATTTTAATTGATGTTGTCGTCTTTGTAGTCATGTACTGTGTGTCATTTTTTTGCTACTGCAGCAAAATGAATCGTCCCTTGGGGACAAATAAAAGTTTTTTGAACTTAAACTTGAACTTCATAGAACGCTCCAGGTTTTTTGCATAGCCCATCTACCGCTACTACCGTCTGGTCATGAGTCAATCAGTTGTTCCTGCACCGCGCAGCTTAGTATCTAGATGGAGACAGTCACAGAGGACAGAGTAACGGGAGGAAAATTCAACAGATAGCAGTTGGTTAGTCGGTTATACGTCGGTCTCAAGGTTTACCAGTTTACCAGTAAACGCAACATTTTGTCCCGTCTGTTGTCTGTTTTTCAGACAACAGCGGTGACCAGTGCTAGTCGGTGCTAGTAGCGTCTGTTAGCAGTTAGCTCCTCTAGGACGCACCGGTGCTAATGTCCTCGCATCCGCTGCAATGCTGTTTATATGGATATGGTTTAATATTGCGTTACATGACCCATTTCGTCTGTGTTGAATCTCTCCTCTACTCGCTCTCCTCTTACTGTCCGCATCTGGCCACACAGCGCCGGTCCACACTTCTGACATTTGTCTACAGTTTAAATTTTTTATTAACACAGCTGTATATTGTTAAGTATGAGAGGCAACCTGTATTTGTACCAGTGTTTCTTGCGCTTAACTCTGCTATCGCGGCCGCCACGGCGAAGAACACAGAAGAAATTATTGAAAGCAACTAACTGCAGTTGGTAGAGTAACAGCGTGTGAGACGAAGCTGCTGTACCTGGACCTGGGCCAAAGATGTTACCCATTGCGAGAATATCATAGTTCATAAAAATGCAGCGCAGTGAAGATACAGACGTTTCATACAAACGACGTGTATCCGCCATTCAACCCGACCCGTTCATAATGAGTCAGCCGTCTCTCTGTGAGTAGCGTCCATCACACTCCCTCTCCCAGTTATAAATAGCCTACATGACGATAAAATTTGTTTTGGTTAAAATCAACAAACAATCGTGAGAATAATCGCGATCAAAATTTTGATCAAAATAATCTGGATTTTTATTTTGGCCAGCCCTACTGTATACATACATATTTAAGGAAGGAAGGAAGCACATGTTGAACATGGAGAAGTTATAGTGCATTTCACACTGAAAAAAAAATGGCTCGTTCCAGACATTGCTCTGAGGAACAGAGGACTTTGATTAAAAAGTTGATATGAGAGGGGAAAACACATAAAGGCGTACAGAAGATTATAAGCTGCTCTGCCAAAATGATTTCAAATGCCTTGAAATTACATCCAAAGCCTGACTGACATGGAAAACAACCAAAGGACACATTGACTGGCCAAAGGAGAAATGGAGCAACATTCTAGGGACTGATGAGAGGTAAACTGTTCTTTTTGGGTCTAGGAGCCGCAGACAGTTTGTCCTCCGACCCCCCTGCACTGAAATCAAGCCCCAGTCCACTGTGAAGACAGTAAAGCATGGTGGTTATGGGATGTTTCTCATACTGTGGTGTTGGGCTTGTTTATCACATACCAGGGATCATGGATCAGTTTCAATACATTAGAATACTTGGAGTTAGTAAGGCGCCATGGTGGAGCGAGCTAAGTAAAACCAGAAGCATCGTTCACAGGATGTCTGTGTCCAAGTTTGACTGCTGCATTACCATTGTTACGCTTTGTGTATGTGTGTTAATAAAGTTTGGATTGAATATCTGTGTGGCCTTTTTGTTGCTGGCCTTGACCTGCTCTCTATGGAAAGACCCGGGAGATACAGTGAGGAAAATAAGTATTTGAACACTCTACTTTTTTGCAAGTTATCCCACTTAGAAATCATGGAGGGTCTGAAATTGTCATCGTAGGTGCATGTCCACTGTGAGAGACATTATCTAAAAAAAATACAGAAATCACAATATTTGATTTTTTAACTATTCATTTGAATGATACAGCTGTAAATAAGTATTTGATTACCTGTCTATCAGCTACAATTCTGACCCTCAAAGACCTGTTAGTCTGCCTTCAAAATGTCCACCTCCACTTCATTTATTATCCTAAATTAGATGCACCTGTTTGAGGTTGTTAGCTGCATAAAGACACCTGTCCACCCCATACAATCAGTAAGAATCCAACTACTAACATGGCCAAGACCAAAGAGCTGTCCAAAGACACTAGAGACAAAATTGTACACCTCCACAAGGCTGGAAAGGACTACGGGGACATGTCCAAGCAGCTTGGTGAAAAAAGGTCCACTGTTGGAGCAATCATTAGAAAATGGAAGAAGCTAAACATGACTGTCCATCTCCCTCGGACTGGGGCTCCATGTAAGATCTCACCTCGTGGGGTCTCAATGATCCCAAGAAAGGTGAGAAATCCGCCCAGAACTACACGGGGGGAGCTGGTCCAGGACCTGAAAAGAGCTGGGACCACCATTTCCAGGGTTACTGTTGGTAACACACTAAGACGTCATGGTTTGAAATCATGCATGGCACGGAAGGTTCCCCTGCTTAAACCAGCACATGTCAAGGCCCGTCTTAAGTCTGCCAACAACCATGTGGATGATCCAGAGGAGTCATGGGAGAAAGTCATGTGGTCAGATGAGACCAACATACAACTTTTTGGTCATAATTCCACTAACTTGTGTTTGGAGGAAGAAGAATGATGAGGACCATCCCCAAGAACACAATCCCTACTGTGAAGCATGGGGGGGTAGTGTAACCCTTTAGAGGGGGTGAACAGAAAGGGATTACTCTATATGATAAATATCTATGGCCAGTAAGATCAGAAGTTCTATGTTCGTCTATGGAGCCCAGGAATTAACCAAACAATACACCAGGAATGACTCAACAACAGTTTACTTGCTTTGAAAAAACAAAGACGCTTCTCTTTTAATTTATAGACGAGAAGGATAAGCCAAAAAAAAAACATAACAATTACACACTATCAGATTACACAAAATTTTACCCGGGTAAGTAAAAAAATAAAATATAACCAAATCCCCACAGCTGTGATTTAAAGTTCAGAGTTTCTGTTTTCAATCACTTCAAATCAGGTTCAGTTCAATCCACTGTGAATGTGAAAGGTGTGTCCTACCGCGCAGTTGGTATGCGTGTGTGTGTGTGTGTGTGAAATGAGGTGCTAAATCCTGCAGGCGCCGTATCTCTAGTTCTCCACTGGGCTGGGGCTCGCCATCAAAGTCTCAATCCAGGCTCCAACTTCCAGGTAGATCAAAGGTTCAACAGGGTCCAACAAAAAAACCTGACCTACAGTGAGTGAGGTCAGAACATTTGTTTAGCTTTCAATCATGAACTGTAGAATATAATTCATGTTAACTGAACAATCATTGTGACATAAAATTACCATATTGGTAACAACCATCCTCAAAATATTCCAGAGGTAATTATTGAAAAACCTTTTCCATATCATATCAAAGTATCACTTACACAAAATAATTAGAACACAAAACATACTAGTATGCTGACACAGTCTGTGTACCCTCTGACATATGAGGGCATGCTTAGACACATCAAAAATAAAATATAACACTCAAAGATAGTTCAAACATATCTTAATATGCTCAAAGTGCACAGATTTCACAGATGCTTTAAGTGCTAAATCAACACAGTCAAATGTATAACAACTATGCAACACAATGCACAGCGCTGAACCAAGTTCGCAGATTTAAAACATCAAGCTAATAGTTCTAGCGCTTGTGAATGGTGTCTGACATTGTGCTAGTTAGCATCTCAGCTAGCGCTTCATGCGCGCTAGCATTAGCGGCTAACGCTTAACATGGTAGAACAATCGCTCACCAATGCGTTTCTTCATCAGGGAGGCGTCAGGTCTCTCCGACTGCACGCTCACAGGTCCAGGGCTCCCCACTGGATTGTCTCAAGCGGTTTTTAATCACTTTTAGCAACTTTTGTCAATATATATTCACAAGGTAGGTATCGTTTAACACGAGGGTTTTGCTACGTTCTCCCAGCAGCTCAAAAAGGAAGTGAACTCTGCTCCGTGCAGGTCAACAGTCCGGGCTTCTTCCTGATTGGCTGAGAGCACGTCTCCAACTCCTCTTTTGAGGATTTTTGACCTTGGTTACAATAGTATTTAAAAAAATTCAGAAAAATCATTGTTTAGTATAACAAAATATTCACAAAATGTCATAAAATCATAAAAAATGTTGGTTGTCTGTTAAACAACACCTTTTGTTGTTAGCAGGATTCAAACCTGCGCGGGGAGACCCCAATGGATTTCTTGTCCATCGCCTTGTGTACAGTAAGGCTGGGACGCTGTTGACCTCAACTGAGGAGATAATAGGGCAGTGGAAGGAGCCCTTTGAGGAACTTCTAAATCCAGCTGACACATCCACTAAGGTAGAGGCAGAGCTTGAGGATGATGCGAGATTGTCGTCAATTTCGCTGGTGGAAGTCGCTGAGGTAGTTAAAGAACTCCACAGTCTACTCCAAGGTGGTAGAAAGGAGGGTTTAGCTGATCATTGAAGCTCAAGTTTAAGCGTAACAATCTCAGCAAGGAGTCTACCAAGTTGACTCTTATGATTTTGGTTACTTCACCAAGCAATGTCATAAAAGTTCAGCACATATGATACAACACCAAGCCTTAAAGAATGACTTTCGTTGTCTCAATGTCAGTAATAATCATAGAATCACAACTTCCATTCATGTACTTGTGCCAGTGTTCAACCACCTGTTAATGCATTTTCAGCATCAGTTGTGTTTTTTTTGTTTTTAAAACAAAATTTCATCCCATCACTGCCATTTGCAAATGTCACAAAGCTGGAAGGGTGGTAACGAACTAATACGCTCATTGACTCATCAATGACTCAATGACTCATACACAAAAAACGCAGATATGCCTTCATTAACAATATTGTGTTATCTCATAGGTACTGGAAGCCACCCGTCTCTATCAATGTATCTCTCAGCATTTACTTTCAGTCTGTGTTACAAGATTTGCAGTGAGCGTTGTATTGTCCAGCAGAAACGCAACAGGTGTGTTACTTTTCGACTATGATTTATACCATAGCAGTTCAATCGTTTTGCCCAGGTTTGATTTCCAGCCACCACAGTTGCATTTACAGGTTTTGAAGCCATATACAATATTATACCATTACATGTTTAACCCAAATTTCTTCTTTTATTCAGTGATATTTCAATTTCCTTGCGGGAGTCATCCCAAAAGCATGCTTTATATGTATGAGGACCTGGCATCTCCAGCAGGTATTATGGTAGAGTCTTTAAAAGAGCTGCAGAAGATATTACCTCCTGTGGTAATCTGACTGGTAGGGTTATAGAACGTAGTGGTAGACTAAGACCTCCTGTGGTAATCTGACTGGTAGGGTTATAGAACGTAGTGGTAGACTAAGACCTCCTGTGGTAATCTGACTGGTAGGGTTATAGAACGTAGTGGTAGACTAAGACCTCCTGGGACACAAACTAAGCGGTATGCTCTCTCTTTTATACCTCAGACTATCAGACAGCACAACAAGCACTTTAAATGTACATGTTTTACAGTTTCTATTTTACTGTATTTATGTACTTGTACTATAGTGTAGTATATTTATTGTATTATGCTCCAGTTTTTATGGGTGTTATGGCAGGTATGAGCACTGTAGTTTCCATTTTTATGGATGAAATAAATTTGACATGCTGTTGAGTTTACTCTTCAGCAGGTGGAGACATTTCACTTTGGACAAGCAACAGATGCTTTGTTAAACATCAACAGACTGGAAATGCTGATACAGAGCATAGGAATTTGCAGAGGATGGTTTTGATCTATTGACCTCTAGGTTTTGGGCCCTGCACGCTTCTGCTACGCCACTCTCCTCTGCTGTTCATAGAGTGATAACATTTTTAATAAAGTACTGGCATTTTTCAATTAAGTATTGGCTTTTGACTTGCAAAAGTATTGTTCCACTGACATTAACGAGCATACCGTTAGTCACGGTCACTGTGTGTGTCATGATGTGGAGGATCAATACGTTCAGGTAGTGTGGCCGAGTGGTCTAAGGCGCTGGATTTAGGCTCCAGTCTCTCTGGAGGCGTGGGTTCAAATCCCACCACTGCCATTTGCAAATGTTACATAGTCAAAAACAACCAATGTGATAACATGGTGTTGTAGCATGTTGAACTTGCAAATGTCATTAGGCTGACAGCTGTGTATATATCACTACTCTGCGATTTTGACAGCTCTACTTGCAATGCAATGTTTTTAAATGACCAACCAATCACAATTGTTCAATGTGAATTACTCATTCATTGCCAAAATTGTTGGTAACCGTGACGGGGCGCATGTCGGCCGTCGTGGTAGCAAATAACTACCCATACCATCCAAAGACTGAGTCTGTAGGTACAGTGGGGCTCAAATGTTTGGGCACCCCAGGTAAAAATTTGTATTAATTTGGATAAAGAAGCCAAGAAAAGATGGAAAAATCTCCAAAAGGCATCAAATGACAGAGTAGACATTCGTATAATATGTCACAAAACGTTAGATTTTATTTCCATCATTTACACTTTCAAAAAACAAAAAACCATGGGTTCTTCTAAGCAGTTGTCTAGAAAACTGAAACTTAAAATAGTTGATGCTCACAAACCAGGAGAAGGCTATAAGAAGAGTTTTCAAATGCCAATATCCTCTGTTGGGAATGCAATTAAGAAATGGCAGTCATCAGGAACAGTGGAAGTTAAAGCAAGATCTGGAAGACCAAGAAAAACATCAGACAGAACAGCTCGCAGGATTGTGAGAAAAGCAAGTCCAAACCCACGTTAGACTGCACGATCCATCCAGAAAGACCTGGAGACGCTGGAGTTGTGCTACACCATTCCACTATAAAGAGATACTTCTACAAATATGGTCTTCATGGAAGAGTCATCAGATGAAAACCTCTTCTACGTCCTCACCACAAAAATCAGCGTTTGAAGTTTGCAAATGAACATATAGACAAGCCTGATGCATTGTGGGAACAAGTTCTGTGGACCAATGAGGTTAAAATAGAATTTTTTGGCCGCAAGGAGCAAAGGTACGTTTGGAGAAGAAAGGGCACAGAATTTACTGAAAAGTTCCTCTTTCCAACGGTTAAGCATGGGGGGGATCAATCATGCTTTGGGGTTGTATTGCAACCAGTGGCACAGGGAACATTTCATGAGTAGAAGGAAAAATTAATTCAATAAAATTTCAGCAAATTTTGGACGCTAACTTGATGCCATCTGTGAAAAAGCTGAAGTTAAAGAGAGGATGGCTTCTACAAATGGATAATGATCCTAAACACACCTCAAACTCCACTGTGGATTACATCACAAGGTGTAAACTGAAGGTTTTGCCATGGCCTTCACAATCTCCTGACCTTAACATAATGTAAAATCTATGGATAGACCTTAAAAGAGCAGAAATCTCAAAGAACTGGAAGACTTTTGGAAGGAAGAATGGGCGAAGATACCTCAAACAAGAATTGAAAGACTCTTGGCTGGCTACAAGAAGCGTTTCCAAGCTGTAATACTAGCCAAACAGGGCAGTACGAGGTATTAGCTCTGCAGGGTGTTTAGCAGACGCCATATTTTTGTTTTCTGTTATTTTTAAAGTGTAAATGATGGAAATAAAATCTAACTTTTTGTGACATATTATACGAATGTCTACTCTGTCATTTGATGCCTTTTGGAGTTTTTTCCATCTTTTGTTGGCTTCTTTATGCACATTAATACAAATTTTTACCTGGGGTGCCCAAAATTTCGAGCCCCACTGTATCTTCTAACCTTTACTTTAAAGTATTTGTATAATATACAGTATGCACAGACCAGATTGAGCTTGTTCACAAGCAGCATATGTGTAACCTTTATTGTTCGTATCTCAAGCATTTTAGGATGACATTTCTTTCTTCACCTAGACCGATTTTGGTTTGAGTAATTAGCCAGGCCCCCTCATCCCGTCTCCAGTTATCCAATCTCCTGTAATTAAACACAACATAAAACATAACATAATGAATCATACTAGTTATTGCATTATTAAATATTACAAGTTAGGATGCATTTTGATAAAATAACTTGTAGACGATTTAACTTGAAGTTAGCTCTAATGTCTAAACAAAAACATGTTCGTAGTTATTAATATTAACAACTGAGAGCTAACCATCCAATCACATTACTCTTTAATGCTCCCAACATGTTTGAACCGCCAACCTCAAAGCTTAATAAAAGCCCACAAATTCCGTGCGCCCCTCCAGCAGTAAAACAGAGAAGCATGAACAATAAGCTCACTTGAAGCCACAGAAGATATTTTTCTTACACTTCAATCTGACTTTGAATTCAAATATTTGGTATTAAAGATAATTCCGCAATTTAGGATGTATCAGCCATTTAACTGGCGGTTTCTCAATCACAGAAACTAGCTTGTTCATTGACATACAGTTGTCCGCCACTTTTTACAAACCTGTTGGGTGGGTCCTTATCTATTTGCTTGTATGTTATCAATTAACCGCATTACAATGATCATAATCGTAATGAGCGATAGGTACATAGTTTTCAGTACTGTACCTTCTGATAGAGGTAACATCCTTGTGTTATCTTTGGGCTGCTCTATATTCTCACATATCACAAAGCTGTTGGGTGGGACCTTATGTATTTGCTTGTATTACATCAAGTGACCTGCATACCAATGTACATGGTTTGCAGAACTGTACCTTCTGATAGACATAAGGCCACTTTGGTTGTCTTTGGGCTGTTCTATATACTTCTGCTGAAGGATAAACATCAGAGTAGGCTAACACCAGATTATTTAAGCGGCAAACGTCCCTGGGTGGACTTGAACCACCATCCTTTCGGTTAACAGCCGACTGCGCTGACCTATTGCGCCACAGAGACTGCATCTATCTGCTGATTTATGAGCGGGAGCTCGATCTTTAAGCCACAAGCATTTACATAATTGGCTTTTTGAGGTTGAGCTGCACATGTCTGCTTATCAGGCTATTTTCCTGTTACTCAGAAATTGGGGAAGCTGACTCATGCGGAAATATAGAAGCTGGACGTGCATTGTATTGTTCTTCCATGTCAATTGGCCTCTGAATTTTCAAAAAGATTAAAAAAACAAATTCTCCCTCCCCCCAAGGTGGCTGCTATCTCCATAACAACCAGATGTAATGATTTGAAATGGAGACTAACTTTCCCTGGGAGGGGGGGAGGGAGGAGGTCAATATTAACCTATCACAGTCTGGGGATAGGAGAACTTTAATTGGCCCCCTGGTTTTTGGCTTTAACCTAAGGTGACCAGATTTCTCAGACAAAATCCGGGGACATTTTCAGCTCAGAAGCGTATTTACCTCCAAAACAAGTAATGTTTTTATTTTTGTAAAACTTAAAACGGGGACACTAGACCTAGAGCTGTTCTTATTAGGGGCTGAGCCCCCCCCCCGGTCTGATCCTAGACCCACCCCTGCTGCTACTTCCTACTCCACTCCACTACACCTCAAGATAGAAAGTCCTAATATTTCAAGATAAAAAATCCATCCTTATACTTCAAGATAAAAAGTCCTAATATTTCAAGATAGAGAGTCTTAATATTTCAAAATAGAAAGTCCTAATATTCTTAATAATTCAAAATAGAAAGTCCTTGTAGTCTTAATATTTCAAGATAAAAAGTCCTAATATTTCAAGATAGAAAGTCTTAGTGTGTATAGAGCAGCATATCTCCACCAGACTCCATGTAAATAATCACTACTTTTAGCGTGTATAGAGCAGCATATCTCCACCAGACTCCATGTAAATAATCACTACTTTTAGCGTGTATAGAGAAGCATATCTCCACATGTAAATGGGTAAATTAAGAGAGAATTAAGAGTTTAAATTTCTTAAAATTAAGTTATTAAAATGCTGATTGTTATTTAATAGTCAAGTGAAGTACAAGTACCTGGAGTTAAGTCCAGTACTTGAGTAAATGTCCTCAGTCCTAGTCCACCTCTAACTGATTCATTACAGTTTTTCTCAATTGTTTACACACATTTTCTGAAAGAATGCCTCATATTCTCAGAACACACACAAATCAAAAAACACACACACAATGCTCAAAACCCCTCATTTCTCCTGCAAAACTAAACTTTACATTCAAAACAACGTTATTTCTTCTCAAATTGGTATTTTGTTTTCAAATGACACACACAAACCATCATATGAATAGACATTCATAAGAACCAGTTGAACACTGATGTGCTCAATGTAAAACACTCTGATGAATGGAAAACACTTCTTCTCCATTCATTATAATGACTTAGGCCTTTTTTGTTCAGTGTTACACTACAGACAGTACATAAGTGTGTTGTAAAATATTTGTTTTTATACTCAGAAAACACATACACAGTAACAAATATAATTTATTTGTCCCACAAAAACCATGTACACAGTGAACATCCCATTCCCAACCAATACAAAGTTGCACATACACTACATACAAAACACCAGAAGAATTTACTGTACACAGTTACAGTACAAAAAAACAAAAAAAAACTACTATGCTGCAGTCTTCTGATGCGGTCTGGCCTCAGCACCTCATCCACATCACAAGCAGTGTTTTCCCGGGCCAAGCAGCGGGGGAAATATCACCATGGCGATTCCAGCCATGAAGAGCATCAGCTGCTTTATGTCCACATGCGTCCTCCATAGCTTGGAGAAGAGGTATACACATTTGTGGATTTCGGTCAAACACTTTCTATCTCCAGGCAGAAAAAAATCCTCAATAGGATTGAGGAATGGAGAATATCGAGGGAGATAAACAACTAAAAGCCTGGGGGGGGGCAGTGAACCAGTGATGAACCAGAGCAGCCCGGTGGAAACTTCCGTTGTCCCAAATAAAATTTGTTTGTTAGTAATATTGCAATTCTTTGACTCTTTCTGAATTGCGTTCTAATGGCCCCCTGTAGACCGGCTTCATCCTGAGATGATTTCTGCACAAGACACGGTCCAGTGTTGATAAGCTTACCCTATCAATATGTTGAAATATGTCATTGTTTTTCTTTGTATTTACCGTAGTGTTGTGTGTGGCATTATTTTCTAGGACCATATTCATGAGTTCAGTTTCCTGTCAAAGAGACAGAAGACGGTCCCGACCACCTTGTGTTGTTCTGCCAAACAAATAGTAAAATACTGTAAATACTGTGAAGGAATACAAAGTAGGAATACTGTGCAGTACTGCAATATTCTAGTGAGAGTAGATTTCTTACCTATTCTCATTTCGGAAATTTGGGATGATGGATGCTACAGTGTACCTGCTCACATTTCGGCTGTACTCTTTGCCCATCAGAGATTACAGTCCTTGGCCTTCCTCTTCCTCTTCCTCGTCCACCTCCTCCTACTACTCTCACTCCTCTGGTTCTGACTCTGTTTCCAATGTTCCAATCCTCCACAACAGAAGAGCTCACCTTTTGCCGTTTTATGCTAAAGCTCTGATTGCTAACTGTAAAGCTGTGTGACGGGTGTTTGCCCTTGTGATGGGTCAGTGTGCATATTTGAAAGGCAGTGTGTTCCTTGTGAAGACAAGAGATTTTCTTCATGAAAATTGTGCCAAAGGCAGAGAATTGTGTGGAGTGTTTTGAAAAAAGTGTGTTTTAGAACTGCAGTCTGAGTGTAGAGCAGGAATTGTGCTTGTAGTTTGGCAGAATTGGTTCAGGGGGTTGGTGACTGAGTTACATGTTGTGGTCATTGTGTCTCAAGTACCAGTATTTGTGTGTAAACAATTGAGAAAAACTGTAATACACACACAAGATGTGGTTTGCGTTTGATTAGATTAGATAATACTTCATCACACAGCGGGGAAATTCCTTTGTTACAGCAGCATTCTAAACAATAAGAGCAAAAAAACAAGTAAACACACAAGAAAAACAGGCAAACAGTAAACAATGAGCAGAAGGTAGACTGAAGTAAAGTGGCGTCAAATAAAGGTTTGGAAAGTGCGGTTGCCGTAGTACATTAAAAAAGATATATATTGCAGTGTAACTATGTGACATTAAAATTAGATTGAATATGTAATTAAAGTAATAAAGCAAAAGTAGGTAACCATAATATAAATTATATTCACCTGTGACCATGAATAACATTGAAAAAGTAAGTACTTGTGATGGAAAAATATAAATACAAATAAAGATATACAGAGTGTGTGGATTAAATGAAACACAGGAACAGAAACTACAACATTATCAGGTAGTGCAGGTGTCGTAGAGTCTGACAGCGGCCGGGATGAATGACCTGCGGTACCTCTCCTTCTTACACTGGGGGTGTATCAGTCTGCTGCTGAAGGAGCACCTCAGGGACCCCACAGTGTCATGATGTAGGGGGGGGGGGGGGATCAGTCTGCTGCTGAAGAAGCACCTCAGGGACCCCACAGTGTCTTGTAGGGGGGGGAGGTGTTGTCCATGATGGATGTCAGCTTAACATCCTTCTCTCCCCTGCATTTGTATGTTATTCTCACAAACCGAAACAGAAAAACAAACTTTGTATGAGTTAATTGATTATTCTGGTTAGGTTTAATGCCATTAAATTACTTTTTACAGTGGTCAACATAATCCGATATTTAACTTTACAATTGACTGTACATGTGTGTGTGTGTGTGTGTGTGTGTGTGTGTGTGTGTGTGTGTGTGTATATGTATATAAATGTACAGTATGTATATATATGCATATGCATGTATATATACAGTATTTGTATATATGTACAGTTTATATGTATATACAGTATGTATATGTATATATACATATGTATATATATATGTGTGTATATACTGCATTAATGTGTATATCTGTATGTATATAAATATGTATGTATAGACATACCTATATATATATATATATATGTCTATACATACATATTTATATACATACAGATCAGTGCTCAACCACATAACCGCTTAATGCACAACATGAGACTTATAGCCTACAAAATAAAAAATGTTTAATATATTACACAGAAAAAGAGAATTTTACAACGAGTGGTTTGTTGTTAAAACCCTAGTCAAATAAGAGCCAATCAGCTCTTTTGATTTAGTGTAGAGGCCGGCGTTTCCCAGCATGCTCTGGGTCCGCCTGGGTCCACCTGGGTCCGCCTGGCTCTCGCAGTCGGTAAAAAGCAACTGCGCCGCCTGCGTCTCATAACTGCGACCGCCTTGCTCTCGTGAGATTATTGTTGCCCCATGTGCATGACGTCAGAGCAAATCGGGATCAAGTCGGACTGGCTCATCTCGAACGAGCCTTTTATTAGCTGCGGAGCTTCTAGGTGAGTTTTTTTGGAGACAGATCTCCAGGTGAACCCGCACGTGTTCAGGTAAATATCTTACAGTTTTTCTCAATTGTTTACACACAAATTTTGGTACTTGAGACACAATGACCACAACATGTAACTCAGTCACCAACCCCCTGAACCAATTCTGCCAAACTACAAGCACAATTCCTGCTCTACACTCAGACTGCAGTTCTAAAACACACTTTTTTCAAAACACTCCACACAATTCTCTGCCTTTGGCACAATTTTCATGAAGAAAATCTCTTGTCTTCACAAGGAACAAACTGCCTTTCAAATATTGGTATGCAGGTCACTTGATGTAATACAAGCAAATACATAAGGCCCCACCCAACAGTTTTGTGATAAGTGGCGTGCAACTGTATGTCAAAAAGGGTTAGGGTTAGGGTCAGAAAAGCCTCTAAAAGCCATAAAGCAAAAGCTTGGGGCTTAAAGATCGAGCTCCCGCTCATAAAACATTAGACATATGCAGTCTCTGTGGTGCAATAGGTCAGCGCATTCGGCTGTTAACCGAAAGGATGGTGGTTCAAGTACACCCAGGGACGATTGTTGTTTAAAAAACCTGGAGTGAGCCAACTCTGGGATTTAGCCTTCTGCAAAAGACCATAGAGCAACCCAAAGATAACCCAAGTGGCCTTATGTCCTAATCTTTACAGTCATCAGAGATGGGAAGTAACGAAGTACAAATACTTCGTTAACAAAATAACGAAGTATAAACCCTTAATTACTCTACTCAAGTAGATTTTTCGGATATTTTTACTTTACTCTTTATTTTTTTGGCGACTTTTTACTTTTACTCCTTACATTTTACCACAATATCGATACTACTACTCCCTTCATTTTACAAAATTGGCTACTTGTTGTTGTTGTTACTTTAGTTTTGTGCTAAAGGTCGTCTATCAGGTGTGATTTGGAGTCCATGTCGGAGAATAGCGCGGACACGCGCCTCACACCACGAGCAGGCGCGCACGCCACACGGAGACAAAAGTGAGAGAAAAGAAAAAGAGACTAGCTGTCTGAAGGATAACCAGTTGAGATCGTGTGTGCGTCTTTGAGAACTGTAAGTCATATAACTGATGTTGTCAGTTCATGTAAGCCTGTTGTTGTATTGGTCTGTAGTTCTGGTACATTTAAAAGTTAGCTTGTTTACGTTCTTCTACTGTTGGCTAGGTTACAACTGGCTGTTGATTCAATATAATGGTGATTGTTGAACGTCCTTGCTCATTAAGATAATGTAATTAGTAGTTGGTTTATTATTATTATTTACTAGCATATATGATTCCTATGCATTGTGTATGGTAGCCTTTACAATGTTATTTATTTCTTTTATTACCACACACACAGCCATAGCAGAGCTGCCCCCCCCCCTCCATGTTCATACTGATGCTTGATTGTAATAAAGCATCAACAGAGAGAAGTTGTCTCCGTCTGTGTTTTAACAGACACACCTGGGACCTGAATCAGCTTTAAGTCCAGTCCTAATCTAGTCCTCACTAAATTTTAAATAATTTCACTGGTGTTAGTTATTACTTTTGCATCATCAATACCAAATTGAATCTAATTGGATGGGAATATTCACAGAATTCTCACAAAATCCCACTTGAATTCATATCTTGCTACTCGGTCAGAATCTTATTAACCCGGAGTCCCAGTCTCTGTCAATATAAATAGGCTATATGTTTTAGGCCTATTAGCAGACAGACATTTAAAATGTAGTCAATGGCTTATAAAGAATAAAGAATAAAGAGTATTTTCTCCATGTCCACTGTAGTTTCTCAGCGTGCTCTGTCTGGTCCAGGTAGCTTTGTCATTCATAAGGCTACTTTTACTTTTATGCTTGAAATAAATGGCTAAGCCTGTACTTTGTTGCTTTTACTTGAGTAAAGAAGTTAAATCAGCACTTCTACTTTAACCAGAGTATTTTTTAACACAATTATCTGTACTTCTACTTGAGTACGGGCAGTGAATACTTTTGCCATCTCTGACGGTCGTTGGTATGCAGGTCACTTGATGTAATACATACATAAGGCCCCACCCAACAGTTTTTTGATACGTGGCGTGCAACAGTATGTCAATGATCATAGCAAAATGACTGATACATCATCAGTTCTGAAGTTTTCCTGGATGCCAAATATTTGAATTCAAAGTCAGAATCCAATTGACATGTAAGAACAATACAATGCACCTCAAGCTTCCACAATTCCGCATGAGTCAGCTTCCCCAATTTCTGAGTAACAGGAAAATAGCCTGATAAGCATACATGTGCAGCTCAACCTCAAAAAGCCATAAAGCAAATGCTTGTGGCTTAAAGATCGAGCTCCCGCTCATAAAATCACAGACAGGAACAGTCTCTGTGGCGCAATAGGTCAGCGCACTCGGCTGTTAACTGAAAGGATGGTGGTTCAAGTCCACCCAGGGACGTTTGATGCTTAAAGGGGTGATAGAATGCAAAACCGGCTTTACTTTGTCATTTCAGTGGGTAAATAGGACATACATAAAAGCTCAAAATCCCGTTGACATGCCTTTCATCTGCAAATCTCACATTCTGAAACTAACGCTGAAAATTGGTGAATCCCAACAAAGCTGAAAGATGACGTCAATGTCTCAAAACCTGTGGCTTTGTCACGCCCATGATGTATTAGGAGGATGGTCACGCCCCAACTTTTACATACAGGCCACTGACCTGAGACCAGCTCAGAATGTAGCTAGGTTAAGTGTATGTAAAACTGAGAACGCTGATTGTGTACTTTGATGGGATTTACAAAGAAGAAAGTTTGGAATATTTTCCAGGATATTGACAATGAACCAGGGTCGTAAATGCAGTGTTCCAGGCTGTACAGGGAATGGAGACACTTCTCATAGTCTTCCCAAGGAAGCAAACACTCGACGGGCATGGCTGATGTTTCTCTAAAAGGAGATCCCTGTGAAGTTTGACACTCAATTATTAATTTGCTCGAACCATTTCACCAAAGACAGTTTTCAAAACTTTGGACAATTTAAAGCAGGATTTGCTAAGCTGCTGTTGCTGAAAAAAGGGGCAGTTCCGACTGTATGGTCATCCCAACCACAAGCTAAGTAGGATTTTGTCACTAACAGTAACATTAGCAATGCTAACGTATCCTGTAGCTAACATAGGTAGAATGTGTGTTGGCAAAGGGGCTAACGTTTCATTTTCCTTTCAAATAACCTTTGTTGTCATGTAGCTACATCTATAGTTCCCGATGAATGTTTGTGCACTTCGTCAGGTTAAGTTTTATTGTATTTCTGAAAGATAGCTAACTGCAGCTGAGTAGAATCATGATAGATATCATGATAGATAGATATCATGATAGTAACGTTACAGCTTAACGCTAGCTAGCAACCAGCTAGCGTTAAGCTGTAACGTTACTCAGCTAGCTAGCTAGCTATGTCGATCCCGTTTGCTTTGACAACAGAACTGGAAACGTTATCGTTTCATATGATATCTAGTCAATCTCATGAAAACATTGTGTTTATAGGCTGCAATATATTAATTTAAAAGTTTTTTTAAATTTCAGAATACACCACAAGAACGACAACACACGAAAGATGCAGCTTGCCAAACAGATGCTCCAGGTGTGGCTTCTTGCAGGACACAACTGTCTCATATGACAATAAGACCTCACATACGAAGTAAAGGTAACCTTTCTAATTATTCTTACAAAACCAGATGTATTTTGGTGTTTGTGTAGCATTATGACTGGGTGGCATTTAGCAGAGCAGTGTTATCCAGTTTGCTCCCAAAAATGTTGTTTTTCTCTTCATTGGAATGTTACGCAGGTATGTACACTCCCTATGAACTTCATCATTCAACAAAACAAGTCTTTAGAAAAGGCGTGCTGGTCAATCATACAGGTTGTCTCCTCAGGAACCTGTATCATTCTTCTCATGACCTTTAAAAATAAACACAATGAGTATGCTGCTATTTCATAATGTTGAATGAGCAGAAAGCATAAAGTAGCTTGAGTTAATGTACAGTCTCTCTAGTTTTAGTTACCTTAGGTATTTCTCTGCAACATATATTTTCTCTCTCCTGGGACATGTGTGCACAGTTTCCACAAGTACACCGGTCACGGTAAGATTGATGTACCGTAGCTTTGATTTTACATGTTAAGGTAATAATCTCATAGTCAGAAGATCTAATCAGCAGGATAGTAGTTCCAAGATAACGTTTGAGTAGTAATACGTTAGACGCAGCATACAAACTGAACAGAAATAGTAGGCTCCTGTCCAGCTAAATGGACGTCCTGTTGTATGATAACATATTACTACTTCATGGCAAAGAATATACGGAACTCATAATCATAATCACAATCAATCACTATTCAGCAGGAGAATACACGGTAACAATGTCACAAAAGTGAATAAGAGACTTTTGTTGTGAGCAGCTCTATGAACTAGCCACTAACTTTTCAGCCAACTGGACATCTTGACTGAAATTGTGAGGGTACAAGTTGTAAAATATTTGTCTGTGTGCAAATTAACTTATGTTGCTTACAATGGTAAAAAAAAAAAAAACTAATACAAAGTTATGCTTAGGCTACAACACTGAAGTGTGAGTATTACACTAGTATAACAATGAATGGCTAATGTTGGGCTATGTGTTGAAAATGCTAGTAAATGCTAAATGACAAAACTTAACAGCCTGAAGGGGTTATTTCCAATCTACTGGCAGGTTGCTCCTCTATGTCAGATCCTTCCTCTGATTCAGGCTCAAACAGATACGGTTCAACACATAAAGTATCCATGCTATCTCCACCTTGGATCTTTTAGTGCGTGCTGTTTGTCCAATCAGGCCGCAGCTCATTTAAATATTTATGAGCAGACCATATAAAGCAGAACTCCTCTCGTTTCAATCATGGTGAATTTAACAGGGTAGCATTAGGGCCAAAAAAACTGCAAAAGCAACATTTTCCGCCAAACAAATGTTACATACCCTATCAGGAGACGTTAAGGAACAGTGTGAAATACTCTATATAACCATTCTATTACCTCTTTAAGGACACTTCCTGCTTTGTCCAGTGATGGTGGTATAGTGGTGAGCATAGCTGCTTTCCAAGCAGTTGGCCTGGGTTTGATTCCCAGCCATTGCAGTAGTTTTCTTTGTGTGGTTACTTGCTTTATTTGTCAAGAAGTAACCAGAAAGGGTAATTGCCCAACCCGATTTTATAAAATATTAGATCTCTGTTATGGTAAAATAAGAGAGCATATCAATCAATCAAGCAGACTCCATGAGGAACCACAGACACAGGCAGCGCACTACGATTTGCAATTTGCCCGTCCATGGTTAAGGCGATGGACTAGAAATCCATTGGGGTCTCCCCGCGCAGGTTTGAATCTTGCTGATAATGAAAGACTTTCTTTAAGAGTGGTAGCAAACCAATGACACATCACATTATACCAAATTGCAGATGTGCCTTCACAAACAATATTGTGTTATCTCATAGGTACTGGAAGCCATCCGTCTCCACCAATGTATCTCTTAGCATTTGTTTTCAGTCTGTGTTACAAGATTTGCAGTGAACGTTGTATTGTCCAGCAGAAAGGCAACGAGTGTGTTACTTTTTGACTATGATTTATACCATAGCAGTGCAAGAATTTTGCCCAGGTTTGATTTCCAGCCACTGCAGTTGCAATTACTGGTTTTTAAGCCCTATACACATTCACATTACATGTTTTACCCAGGTTTCTTCTTTTATTCAGTGATATTTCAGTTTCCTTGCGGGAGTCAACCCAAAAGGATTAATAAAGATGAGTCTTAGTCTATCTCAGAAAAAAGTTTTTAAAAAACTGAAAATCTTCAGGGGATGTAGCTCAGTGGTAGAGCACATGCTTTACACGTATGAGGACCTGGCATCTCCAGCAGGTATTATGGTAGAGTCTTTAAAAGAGCTGCAGAAGATATTACCTCTTGTGGTAATCTGACTGGTTGGGTTATAGAACGTAGTGGTAGACTAAGACCTCCTGTGACACAAACTAAGCGGTATGCTCTCTCTTTTATCAGACAGCATAACAAGTCCTTTAACAATACATGTTTTACAGTTTATATTTTACTGGTAAAGTCTACTCCAAGGTGCTGGAAAGGAGGGTTCGGCTGATAGTCAAACCTCAGATTGAAGAGGAACAATGCAGATTCCGTCCTGGTCATGGAACAACGGATCAGATCTTCACTCTTGCAAGGATCTTGGAGGGAGCCTGGGAGTATGCCCAACCAGTCTACATGTGTTTTGTGGATCTGGAGAAAGCGTATGACCGGGTCCCCCGGGAGACACTGTGGGAGGTGCTGCGGGAGTATGGGGTGAGGGGGTCCCTTCTCAGGGCCATCCAATCTCTGTATGACCAAAGTGAGAGCTGTGTACGTGTTCTTGGCAGTAAGTCGGACACATTCCAGGTGAGGGTTGGCCTCCGCCAAGGCTGCGCTTTGTCACCAATCCTGTTTCTAATATTTATGGACAGGATATTGAGGCGTAGTCGGGGTGGGGAAGGGTTGCAGTTTGGTGGGCTCAGGATCTCATCACTGCCTTTTGCAGATGATGTGGTCCTGATGGCGTCATCGGTCTGTGACCTTCAGCACTCACTGGATCGGTTCACCGCCGAGTGTGAAGCGGCTAGGATGAGGATCAGTACCTCTAAATCTGAGGCCATGGTTCTCAGCAGGTAACCGATGGAGTGCTTTCTTCAGGTAGGGAGTGAGTCCTTACCCCAAGTGAAGGAGTTTAAATACCTTGGGGTCTTTTTCAGGAGTGAGTGGACTACGGAGCGTGAGATTGGTCGGAGAATCGGAGCAGCGGGTGCGGTATTACATTCTATTTATCGCACCGATGTGACGAAAAGAGAGCTTAGCCAGAAGGCAAAGCTCTACCGGTCAGTGTTCGTTCCTACCCTCACCTATGGTCATGAAGGCTGGGTCATGACAGAAAGAACGAGATCCAGGGTACAAGTGGCCAAAATGGGTTTCCTCAGGAAGGTGGCTGGGGTCTCCCTTAGAGATAGGGTGAGAAGCTCAGTCATCTGAGAGGAGCTCAGAGTAGAGCCGCTGCTCCTTCGCGTTGAAAGGAGCCAGTTGAGGTGGTTTGGGCATCTGGTAAGGATGCCTCCTGGGCGCATCCCTAGGGAGGTGTTCCAGACACGTCCAGCTGGGATGAGGCCCGGGGGAAGACCCAGGACTAGGTAGGAGAGATTATATCTCCAACCTGGCCTGGGAACGCCTCGGGATCCCCCAGTCAGAGCTGGTTGATGTGGCTCGGGAATAGGAAATTTGGGGTCCCTTGCTGGAGCTTCTGCCCCCGCGACCCTATACCGGATAAGTGGATGAAGATGGATGGATGGATGGAAGGTGAAAGTGCACAAGGAGGTGCTGTGGCTTAGTTGGTTAATGTGCCTGTCTAGTAAACAGGATTAGGGTTAGGATCCTGGGTTCAAATCCCAGCAGTACCTTGTCGTTGCAGAGATTACCTCAGTTTGCATCATCATCTCTACCCAAAATGAAAAAGGCATGTTACATTTACACAAATACAATGCATGGATAGATAGATAACTTTATTGTCATTACACATGTACAAGTACAAGGCAACAAAATACCGTTTGGAGCATGCCTCCGGGCCGCTGCTAATACAAGCGCCGCCACACGCACTCCTTGAAAATGATATATGCAGACAGCAACATGGTAATACAAACATCACAACGTAATGCAAATGACAACACACAGTTCATGTGAACACATGAAGGAATTATTTGAGGTGGCATTGAGTGGGAGCGAGAAACACAGAATCGAGGGCAGACATACGGATGTGGGGTGGGATGGGGGAGGGAGTGTATGGTGTGTGTGTGAGATAGTGAGTTGTGTGTGCAATGTGCGCGTCAAACTGTCTGTGTTGTTAAAAGCTCAGTCCATCGGCGTGACCTTGAAGAGATAACCAGAGCACAGGACGAGATAGAATGGCCAGCTGCTGGTTGTTTTCCTGCTCGGGTGAAGGGTGGCGGGGGGGGGTAGTTGATCAGTTGCAGTCCAATTTAGGTTGACTCGGTAGAATTTATCCGAATCAATGTCCATCACTCATTTGTCACCGACCTCAGCGTCATGCGAGCATCCATATCACGTAGTGATTTTTGCAGTCCATCCACCTTTTCTGCCAGTCCGGTGGTTACACGAAGCAACTCCACCGACTGGGCCCTGTTGGTATCAATCCCCTTCTGCGCTTCGACGGTCCGGTCTGAGATGTTACGAGACAGTTCACAGGACTGGTCAGCCCTTAGATGTAAAACCTTCATCCTCTCAACCACTCCGTGTAGGCACTCTTTAAGTTCCCCAGACAGCTGGTGGGTGAATTTGCTGGCGGCTGTCTTACCAATTTTGCGGTAGGTCAGCGAGACCCCAAGGCCGATGATCAGGAGCCCCACCAACAGTAGTACATTAATGCAGATTTAAGATGACACATGAAATGCAGAGCAATTAACCCTTAAGCTACAATATACACCTAGTTCATTTATCAGGGTTTGTGGTTTATAGAAACAACATCCTGTTATATCGTGTGATCATACATGAATTCGCGAGATCCCGTGGGTCCATGTGACTTCAGCTGTCAGTCATGGCCTGCAACAAATCCACGAAGCAGAGTGGATCCGCAGCTGGTGGAAGTCAGGGGTAAGGCCTCCTGTGTGGCGTGAACATGGCATTTCTGTTGCGTGGCATTTTCTTGGTCTTTGCACACCAGAAACGTTTCTGACGCAGCGATGCTCCTTCCTTGTCTGTACACATGTATGTTTCTCATTGACATGTGATTCAATAACTTGTTAATTGTTACTTTGGACTTGTTTGGAATAGAATCAGATCATCTAAAGGGGGTGGATTAACTACCCATATTACACCTGGAATACCCTCAAGAGGTAAATGATCCTTTGGAACTGAAATGCCCAGGAATCCCCATCAGTCATTCAGAACTGCCCAAGGTACTTGTGAGATAGGCTCGTTGTTGTCTGATTGATGGTACTAACTGTAATGAAGTCTCTCAGGGCTCTGTAGAAGGCGCTGTAGCTTAGTGGTTAAAGCGCCTGTCTCGTAAACAGGAGATCTTGGGTCCAAATCCCAGCAGTGCGAAGTTATCACTTATTGAAGTGTGTGCATGTGATTTGTGATTCTTAATAAGTGCAAAAAAGTTACCAGTTGCCTAATTTTACAGAGCAAAAAAGGGACAAGTAATGTTGTCTTGTACCATAACATTACATGTGGCCACGTTCAGCCCCTTCAAAACAAGGTTTAAAAGCATTAACAAATGTGTTCGATGCATTTCCCTTCTAAAAAACATTTGCAAAGGAGTGTTTTCTTTCAACGTCTATTATTGTCCACAACCCTGTTCCAGGGTACAAGCGGCCAAAATGCGTTTCCTCAGGAGGGGGGCTGGCATCTCTAACCCAATGGATGGTGGGGGCTTGGAGTAGAGCCGCTGCTTGTTCGTGTTGAAAGGAGCCAGTTGAGGTGGTTAGGGCATCGGGTAAGGATGCCTCCTGGGGGCCTCCGTAGGAGATGGTCCAGGCACGTCCAGCTGGGAGGAGGCCTCGGAGAAGACCCAGAAATAGGTGGAGAGAGTACATCTCCAACCTGGCCTGGGAACGCCTCGGGATCCCCCAGTCGGAGCTGGTTGATGTGGCTCGGCAAAGGAAAGTTTGCGGTCCCCTGCTGGAGCTGCTGGACAAAGATGGATGGATGGAAGAAACCCTTTTCACTAGTTCATTGTATTCTTGCAAGACGGACTTAGCTGCAGGAGGCGCTGTAGCTTAGTGGTTAATGCGCCTGTCTCGTAAACAGGAGATCCTGGGTCCAAATCCCAGCAGTGCCTGGTTATCACTGAATGAAGTGTTTTCACATGGTTGCCAATACTTAAGATGTGCGACCAAGTTATTGCCTTTTTTTTAGATCACTAAAGAGACATGTGATGTTGTTTTGTACCATAACATTACATGTGTCCATGTAAAGCGAATAAAAGCCTTTTGTTGGAGGTGTTTTTAGAGGTGTCACTTTAGTGTGAAGATTATAAAGTTTTTATTATCATGAATTTCAGTCTTACCTTGGAAGCTTAGGGCTCCTGCACACTGCCTGCATGGCGTGAGCGTGTCAGCTGAGGTTAGAATGCCTACCGTATTGGTCAATACTGTTAACATGAGAGAAATAAAAACAGACATGCCACACAGCAAACGCTATGTTGACTGTTGAGGAGGACTAAATTAGGACTGTGTTTTAAGCTTTCCATGGCTTTCCATGAGAAATGGCCTGATAACAGCTGTTTTCAGTGTTGATGGAACATGGCCTGACCGGAGGGAGTGGTTTATGACCTTTGTGATGAGGGGACTTATGGCATGGAGGTTGGATTTTACCAGGGCTGTGGGGAAAGGGTCTCTCATCTCTCAAGGTCCTTGCATAGGACTTCTGTTGTTCTCCGTAGGCCTGCCTATGAAAAGAGAGTCCTAAGGCGTCGCTTAAAGACACGTCCAGCTGTTTTCATTTGCCGGGGTTCGTAGGGGTCCCCTACTGGAGCTGCTGGACGAAGATGGATGGATGGAAGCAACCCTGTTCATTAGCTCGTTGTATTCTTGCAAGACAGGCTTCTCTGTCAAAGGCGCTGTAGCTTAGTGGTTAAAGCGCCTGTCTTGTCTGTAAACAGGAGATCCTGGGTCCAAAGCCCAGCAGTGCCTGGTTCTCACTTAAAGAAGTGTATGCATATGATTCCTGATTCTTAACAGGTGCAACAAAGTTACCAGTTGCCTGATTCTCCAAAGCACAAAAGTGACATGTGATGTTGTCTTATAACATTATATGTGGCTGAAAACAGTCTATGCCAGTGGAGTGGAATGCTGGCTTTAATAGGTGCAGGTGGGCTGTACGCTGTTAGGTCAGCCATTTTGGGAATCACTGGTTTAGACTTCCACCGATGACCCTCATCAAGTGTGCAGGTGATGACGGATGGCCTCGCACCCTCTCATCCATCTCACCCCGGACACAACCTGTTCCAGCTTCTCCCCTCTGGTAAGTGCTACAGAGCACTTTACGCCAAAACCAACAGAGTCAGGACCAATTCCTTACCACAAGACATCACTCTGATGAAATATTTGCACCGCTCTTCTATGGCTTCTGAATGAGAGTAAGTTTGTTGTTTTGTTTGTGAGTAGTACTCAAGGGGGTGCTGTGGCTTAGCTGGTTAAAGTGCCTGTCTAGTAAACAGGAGATCCAGGGTTCAAATCCCTGCAGCATCTTGTTGTTACAGTCATTACCTCTTTATGCATCCCATCATCATTTCTACCCAATCCCCATGCTACTCATTAAGCCCTGGTAGCAAATGAAAAAGGCATGTTACATTTACACAGAAAGACTACATCAACACAGACTCAAGATGATACATGAAACCACATGAAATTCAGAGCAAGGCAAGTTTAAGCTAGTTCATTCATCAGGTTTTGTGGTTCTGTTTATAGAAACTACATCCTGTTATATCGCGTGATCATACATGAATTCGCAAAATCCTGTGGGTCCTTGTGACTTCAGCGGTCCGTCATGGCCTGCAACAAATCCGGACCTGGTGGGTGTTGACGGACTGTGGATCACGGAGCAGACACGAAGCGGAGTGGATCCGCAGTTGGTGGAAGTCAGGGGTAAGGCCTCCTGCACACTGCCTGTGTGGTGTGAGCATGGCATTTCTGTTGCGAGGCATTTTCTTGGTCTTTGCACACCAGAAATGTTTCTGGCATGGCGATGTTGCTGCTAGCCTTGTCTGTACACATGTATATTTCTCATTGACATGTGATTCAATAACTTGTTAATTGTTATTCTGGACTGGTTCGGAAATGAATCAGATCATCTAAAGGGGTTGGATTAACTACCCACATTACACCTGAAATACCCTCAAGATTTGAATGATCCTTTGGAACTGAAGTGCTTGGGAATCCCCATCAGTCATTCAGAACTGCCCAAGGTACTACAAGGTATCTTTGTCTGATTGATGGTACTAACTGTAATGGAGTCTGTCAGGCCTCTCACAGCGATTTCCAACTACAGAATAAATAAAAATTCAGTGACATGTAGGGGAGGATGATATTTTGAGAAATTATAGTTTATTGGTGGTGCAGATCCCTACAAGTTGGCTCCCTCTTCTTAGATCTATGAAGACACAGTGATTCTTCTTTTAGTTGCATATCGCGATATAGTCCACTAATATTAAATAATCAATGTATTAATTTTTATTCCAGCAGCACTGAAGACGTTAAAATCAGGCAGTCAGCGCCCAAAGTGCCTTGGCCGGTAATGTTCATGTTTATTTCACCTCTGACCTCATTTAGCATCAAACACCTGAAACCCCACCTGACAGTGATGTCACAGGGTCCTGGTGTACACCTGGGCCATGTTCAGCCCGAACAAAACAAGGTTTAAAAACATTAAAAAATGTGTTCAATCCATTTCCCTTCATATATTTATAGCCCCTCAACAGGCCACAACTGGGCAGAATTATATAATGCTTGTTAATCACAAGCAAATATACACAGTCTTTGTAGTGGAGATAACGTAAGTATTAACTGATTACCAGGCACTGCTGGGATTTGGACGCAGGATCACCTGTTTACAAGACAAGTGCTTTAACCACTAAGTTTAATTTCAGCATAATCGAAATTTATTTTTCTTGCTTTACAACAAGAACTATAAATTTGGACTTGTTACGACATATTGTACTACAACTTTTAATGAATATTTTGACATACTATACTATGAGTTTTTATGAGTTTTTATGAATTTTTTGACAACTATACTATGACTTTTATGAATTTTCGACATATTATACTATGACTTTCATGAATATTTCAACATACTAAACTATGACTTTTTATGATTTTTTTGACATACTATGGCTTTAATGACTTTTTGTGAATTTTTGATATACTATTCTATGACCTTTCTTTTGAAGAGGGGAATTAGTGCAAATGGTAGAGTGCTTGCTTAGCATGCGAGAGTTAGCGGCATCGATGCCTGCATTCTCCAGAGGACTTTAGAATCTTCTTTTTTAGGAATATTTCGACGTAATACAGTGTGACTTTTTATGACATTTTATGAATATTTAGTCATACTATACTATGACTTTTACACATTTTTGACATATTATACTATAACTTTTTTAGAATTTTTTGACATACTATAGTATGACTTTCATGATTTTTTTGTCATACTAAACTATGACTTTTATGAATTTTATACATGTTATACCATGACTTTTTAAGACTTATGATTTTTTCAACATACTATCCTACGACTTATGACATTTTTGACATACTATACTATGACTTTTATGATTTTTTTGAAATACTATACTGTGACTTTTATGATTTTTTTGACATACTATACTATGACTTTTATGAAGTTTTTGAAATACTATACTGTGACTTTTTATGAATATTTTGACTTACTATACTGTGACTGTTTATGATTTTTTTGACTTTTTATGAATTTTTGACATAGAATACTATGACTTTTTATAAATTTGTGACATACTATACTATGACTTTTTATAAATATTTCAACAAACTATAGTATGACTTTTTATATACTTTTTGACATACTATACTATGAATTTTTATGACACTTTATGAATTTTTGTCATAGTATACTATGACTTTTATGAATTGTTTGACATACTATACTGTGACTTTAATGAATTTTTTGACATACTAAACTATGACTTTTTAGGAATTTTCGAGACGTCATGCCATGACTTTTTAGGACTATTTCGACATACTATACTATTTTTTTTATGAATATTTTGACGTGCTATACTATGAGTTACTGCGAGGCTTTGAAGACTAAAATTTATTTGTGGATAAAAATATATTTTAAACTGAATCATTGTTTTTTTTTGTCACACACACACACGCACACACACACACTTTATGAATAAACCTCAGATAGTTCAACCTGTTTTATTAGGAAGTTGTTTTAAACTCTTTCAAAATAAAACATTCATGCAACAAAACTTAACTAAGGTGCTCGGGTTTTAAAACGGACGCAAACAGAAAAATAAAAACAAAACTGAGTTCTTCTGTTCTCCAACAAGAAATAAGGACGAATAAAAGGATCTGTCTCTGTCTTCGTGATGTTGGGTTGGTCCTCTAATCGGTCCCCGTCTTCTCCAGACGGATCTGTCCCCGTCTTTTCCTGGAAGACAGATTTATTATTTCAGTTTAATTATTAGGAATCAAAGTCTCCGTGTGTTGGTCCTTTGATCTGTCCCCGTATTCTCCCTTTGATCTGTCCCCGTCTCCTCCCTCTGATCTGTCCCCGTCTTCTCCCTCTGATATGTCCCCGTTTTCTCCCTCCGATATGTCCCTGTCTTCTCCCACAGATCCGTCCCCGTTTTCTCTCCCTTATATGTCCCCGTCTTTTCCCTCTGATATGTCAACGTCTTTTCCCTCTGATATGTCCCCGTCTTCTCCCTCTGATATGTCCCCGTCTTTTCCCTCTGATATGTCCCCGTCTTTTCCCACGGATCTGTCCCGGTCTTCTCCCTCTGATATGTCGCCATCTTCTCCCTCTGATCTGTCCCCGTCTTCTGCCACCGATCTGTCC
Source organism: Etheostoma spectabile (assembly GCF_008692095.1). Taxonomy (NCBI): domain Eukaryota; kingdom Metazoa; phylum Chordata; class Actinopteri; order Perciformes; family Percidae; genus Etheostoma; species Etheostoma spectabile. Next base: position 193,349 of record NW_022604349.1, read on the forward strand.
TTGTCTTCTCCCTCTGATTTTCCTTCTTAAATCTTTGTGGGTTTTTCTCAAAATTTGTAAAGCTTTTTTTTTTTACACGTCACTTTTCACATTTGCACAAGGAAACTCACATCTACAAAGATGAATTGGTTAGATGTGACTCCCTGATGGTCTAGTGGCTAGGATTCGGCGCTTTCACCGCCGCGGCCCGGGTTCAATTCCTGGTCAGGGACTGGTCAGGACTTGACAGATTCAGGTGTAACGTTTGAAGGAGTAAGTTCCTGGACTTGTTTTTTGTTAATTTCAATTTGTCAGATTCTTCCTCATTAGTTTAACGGTAGAACCCCAACACTTTTAAAGAGTACCATTTCCTTTAAATCAGACTCCGCTGAAACTGGTCCCAGATTGGAAACCGGGCAGAAAACATGTTTGATTTTTATTTAATTTTGAACACTGAGTGATACAATTAAATGGTTCAGTCGAGTCATCAGTGAGCCGGACAACATTTGGCACTATGTCAGCAAGAAGAAACAACATAGATAGAGAAAGAGTACAGGTTTCATTGTCTTTACTCATGCACATACATGTTTTTATTCAAATGTTTATATAACTCTTTAGCCTCATTTGTTGTTTTTGTGGATTCCTGGATCCTGAGGTAGGTGATCCTACGTCACGGTAAAGCTCTCTTTGACAGCAGGAACATGCTCAATGCTTATGTAAAAGTTTTGTCTTTCTTGGACTATATTCAATTTAATACTGTTTTCCTATAACAACACATATCTGTTGTTTTATTTAGGCCATGTATCCACACTACTCCAGCATTTCTGCAACACCTACACAAAGACATCTGGAAACGTTACTCACCCAGCTTAGGTTTGAAAAAGGGTTGAGTTGTAGTCTGTACAGACAGACGGGTAGTTTTGCTGACCTCCCTATAGAAATGTTTAAAAAGGATATTCTCCCTTGTTACTGGTTGAACAATGCTGAAATGTTTTCTAAGTCATTCTTATTACCCTAACTTTAGCATTGACTTGACTGTTGAATTCAGTAAGTGCTACTTGTTGGGGCAGTTGAACATGACAACGCTACAGACTAACGGAAGATGGATGTCATTGTAATCACATTCAGATCATCTCAAATGGAGACACTGATGATTATTTGGTTCATGAGTGCTTCTCTTTGGGGTGTTCCCGGTAGTGAGTTCATCATCAGACATAGCTCTGAACAAATGCAGAAACAAGTAGGAAGTAAGCAGAAAGGTTATTTGCCCATACGGATTGGATAACACATTAGATCTCTGTTACAAAATAGCTCTTGTACAAATAAGGGAGCATATCAATCAATCAAACTTCATCCACAACTATCCACAGACTATGATTTGCACTTTGTCCATGTCTGGTATTACTAACCAATTGAAATGTTTATGAACATTCATGCAAACAGGTATAGGGCTGTACTTCAGGTTGTCGTGGCTGAGTGGTTAAGGCGATGGACTAGAAATCCATTGGGGTCTCCTCGCGCAGGTTCGAATCCTGCCAACAACGAGAGGCATTTTTTAAGAGCGGTAGAAAACCAACAACATATGACATTACACCAAATTGCAGATGTACCTTCATGAATAACATTGTGTTATCTCATAACTATTGGAAGCCTCCAGCCTCCAGCAATGTATTTCTTAGCATTTATTTTCAGTCTGTGTTACAAGATTTGCAGTAAACGTTGTATTGTTCAGCATAAAGGCAACAGATATGTTACTTTTTGACTATGAATTATCAGAATCTGAATCAGAATCAGAAATACTTTATTGATCCCCGAAGGGAAACTCTGTGTTGTAGTTGCACAAATATTATAAATAGAGTAGAAATACAAGAAATAAAGAAATATAAGGAATTGGATACGTACGGTATTTACATAAAGGAATGTTATTATACATTATTTACATAATTAACATAATTAAGGATTTGGAATGGTGAAAAGTTAAATAATAATAATAATAATAATTGTAGTATTTGAAATTGCACACATATCAGGCCAGTGTTATTGCACAAAACAGATAATACAGATAATAATGTCCAGTTTCAACCTCTCTAAGTGTGTGTGTCAGACACTTAGAGGGAGGAGTTATAAAGTTTGATGGCCACAGGCAGGAATGACTTCCTGTGGCGCTCTGTGGTGCATTTTGGGAGAATGAGTCTGTCACTGAAAGTGCTCCTGTGATTGAGCAGCAAGCCATGGAGTGGGTGTGAGACATTGTCCAAGATGGCATGTAGTTTGGACAGCGTCCTCCTCTCTGACACACCCGACAGAGAGTCCAGATCCACCCCCACAACGTCACTGGCCTTGCGAATCAGTTTGTTGAGTCTGTTGGCATCCGCTACCCTCAGCCTGCTGCCCCAGCATGCAACAGCAAAGAGGATAGCACTGGCCACCACAGACTCATAAAACATCCTCAGCATTGTCCTGCAGATGTTAAAGGACCTCAGCCTCCTCAGAAAGTAGAGACGGCTTTGGCCCTTCCTGTAGAGGGCTTGAGTGTTCTTGGCCCAGTCCAGTTTATTGTCCAAGTGCACTCCCAGGTATTTGTAGTAGTCCACAATGTCCACACTGACCCCTGTTGGGTTGACATCCTGCCCTTCTAGATTCTTTCAGGAAGAAGGGTTCAAGTCCGTAGGTTGGATGAAAGAACGTTTATTACCATGGAATATTCCAGAGACAAGGTTAATGAGAATTATGCATCCATAGCTCTCCCTAAGTTTGTCTAACTCTTTTCCCTTTCTGCATGATCTTATGTGCACAGGGGCAGTTCATTTGCTACCACGTGACATGTTTGTGCGCTGTGTTTTGTCTTCAGAAGGTTAGTGCCTAGCAGAGCTTGGCCTGCAAAATAGATAACAGGTCTCAGACTTCTACTGGAGAGGACCTTCACCCATACACAGGACGTGTCCCTAACCACCCTTGGCCTTGCTTTTCAGAATTAAACTCACTTTGGCAGAGCTATGGTTGGACACATTGTACCAAAACAACGTATTAAAAGGTCACAGTAAACTTTATGAACTATCACACTGAAACCTAGCAGACTATGTGTAATGCTTTTGCTCTTTAGCTCAAAATATAATGAATTTAACACACATGATTAATATAATGCACTACGTGAATATAATGATGTTCATGAGCACACATGATATGAATATATTTAATCCCAACAATCCCCCTTTTGGTCCCACCTGGGACCACCTTTATTGGATACCTATTCAGTGATCAAAACAAAATGACAAGCGTCCCGGAATTTAATCATAGAGCATCCCAGGATACATTAAGGAGGTTTCCACTCCCCCTTTTGATCTTTTTTAAAAGATCATCATTAACTAACCACCTACTGAACAGATCCCGGAAATTCTCTACACAAAATCAGAATCACAGTCACAATTACAACAGATATTACAAATAACAATGCAAAACGCTTCATTTGGGAATGGAATTTCATCTTGACTGTTGACTGGGATACCTTTATACCAGATTCAGAACCTCTAACCTGGGCGTTTTCAACCTTCACTCTTCGTCAACCTTGTGTCCACTTCTTTCTTCAACCAGGGATTGGACTAATCACCTGGAGTTGGAGCTTGGGAGGGGATTATTCTGCCCCTTTGCTGGTCCCTTTGCTCTTTTCCGCTCTTCCCTTCGTCCGAAGGGATGCGTTCGCCTCCTTCCAGTGCGGCTTGCACTTCTCTCAGTGTCCGTCCTGGCTCCTCCGCTGGCGTGCACTGACTCCAATGATGTTTCCCCCTTTCTGCGTAGTTTCACTGCATGGCTGGTGCGTTCAGTCATCTCGAATGGACCGGTCCACCTAGGTTGGTTCCACTTCCTTTTTATCTCTCTGAGGCGGACCCAGGCAGCCTGGGGGACCGTGTGGGCTGTGGACCTCTCACCTTTCTGTTTGGAGAACCTGGACACAAATACTTGTAAATCATAAAAATAGGCTTTGGGCAATCTTTTTACTTTACTTTCTGCTGGCCCAGTAGCCGCCGGACCAGGAAATTGTCTGCCTTTTTCCAGCTCAAATGGGGTGAATCAAGTGGACCTGTTCACAGAAAAACAAATTGTCATTAGAGCAATAGGCAAAGCATCAACCCAATGCATCCCAGTCACACTGCAGATTTTGCTCAGTTTCTGCTTTATGTTTAGGTTCATTCTCTCCACTTTTCCCTGTGATTGTGGATGGTACACTATACCAAACTTATGCTGGAGCCCCAGCATTTGTTCTACAGTTTGTAGGTCTGAATCCTTGAAGTGGGAGCCGTTGTCAGACCTTATCCTAGAAGGAAAACCATGAGTGGGGATGTAATGGTTGATTAGACATTTTTACCACTGTTTTGCTGTCTTCCCTTTTTGCTGGCCAGGCTTCAGGCCATCCTAAAAAAATTGACTGTCAATCGGTATTGGCCCCCTCTGCTAACTGTCCCCATATCAGTAAAGTCGATGATTACCTCCCCCATTGTGTCGCACGTCAGTGGGAATGCTCCCATTTCTGGTTTCACTGTTGGTTTTGGGTTGTATTGCAAGCATGTCTGTCATTCTCCTACCTAGTTTTTTGTCATGTCTTTCATGTGTGGATGCCACCAGTGACATAGCGCTCTGTCCAGCTGGTTTGATCCCACATGTCCTAATCTATGTGTTTCAGTCAAAGTCTGTCTGGTAATGCTAAGAGGTAACAGTACTCTCCCGTCAGGTCCGTGCCAGATTCCGTCCACCTCTCTAGCTCCTCTGTTTTTACAATATGTTTTCTGTTCTGGGATAGCTTTCAAATGTAGTTCTTTTAGGGTGTGTGTTGTGTTTCATTCTCTGGTCTGCACACTAGTTGTCTGCATAAACGGTTATCATATCCTGCACTCCTTTTAGCTGCTTCATCTGCCATTCTATTTCCTTCTGCCTTTTCTGACTTCCCACTGTCATGCCCCCTACATTCAATCACTGCCACTCCTGCAGGTTCCTGTAAGCGATGCACTAACAGTTTAATTTCCTGTTCATGTCTAATTGGCTCTCCTGATGCAGTTACAAACCCTGTTCTTACCCATTGCTGGAGGTTTAAGTGACAAGCCCCTACCACATATGCTGAGTCAGAGTAGATGTTTACCGTTCGCGACGCTCTGGGTCTTCAATAGCCACTGGTTTAACGGGGTACTGAGGCTGTCTGATCGGTAGCGAAGTTTTCATTTCAAATGTGACAGGTTTACAATGCACCAACCCTACATCTGTGGAGCCAGTACTCCACATGGATTCAGGAAGTGAGGTCACCGGGGCAGCCGCGTCAGGGTGATCAGTCATTTCTCTACCATGTAACCTGGAAATGAGACAGTTCTCCAAAAAAGCAGTATCATGCACATATGGCGGGAACATGTGGATGGAGTATGTGTCAGTGCTGGGTGAGTAGAAAACAACGTCAGTTTGAGTGCGTCTAAAATCTTTAGCAGCTACTGCAGATTTAACCATTGGGCCTAATTCCTTAGCTTGATGTTTGGGGTTTATTGCCAGAGTAATGTGGGGAACAGATTCACCTGACATTTTATACCAGGACATTTTTTCAGGGGTGAGTTCTACCTCAGCAGCTACACCTTGGGGACCTGCATAGATGCTAGTGGATTTTAAATCCCACTGTTTACCAAATAGGTTATCGGAAAACTCATTATAATAGAGAAGGTCATTTTCTCTGTCATAATGGATGGTGAGGTGTGGAGGGTCAGCAGGTGGTACATACGGACGGAGGTTGCAAATCCAGGGTTTCCATTGTAGGTAGGCGGACAGGATGCCAGTGTGAGTGGGTGTCTCAGGGAACAGAAGAGGAAGTAAAACAGGCAGTTTCTGTCTTTTCCCAGAGAAGCCTACAACAGTCACAAATCGTTCTGATAGAGGTGCATTATTCGTGTCATTCAAAGTGGAGTAGGTAGCATCTGAATCCACTAAAAAATGGATAGTCTTTCCCACCTACTTCCACTGCAAGGAGAGGCTCTGCCAAAGCCCTCTCCGTAGCTTCCCCTGGGCCCCCTCAGTACATACCCTCGTACCATCCTGGAGCCTGGTCACCTTCCTGTGTCAGGGGATACTGGCCTGGGTATCCGTAGCTGGGAGCAATGGTGGGGTTTGGGCCTGGTGTCCCCCTCGTTGTCCTCTGCCTTGCCCTCTCTGCCTTGGTTGAGCATGTGGGCAGGCAACTTTCCAGTGGTCCATGGCACTGCACAAGAAGCCTCCACTCTGTCGAAGTGGTTGGGGTCTGTTGAAACGAGTTGCAGCCCCCCTGTATGTACCCCTGAACTGACCTCTGGATGGGAAAAATATCCCTGGGGAGATGGGAAAGCAGGAGGATAGGCTTGCTGAGGAGCAGGGAAGGGAGGAGGGATCTGGGGGATAGGATCACAAGGGAAAGGGGAGGGGTTGACTGGAGGGGGTGGAGGGTATGGGTTAGAATCAGCAGACATTGTTACAGACATTTGTTTCTGAGCATCTTTTTTGTTAAGTTTAGCCTTTGCTTCTGCTAATTGTAGTTTCAAAATCTGTGTCTGCAGCTCTGTGGTTTCACTCCCCTTTTTGTCAGCTTTACGTTTAGCAATATCTAAATGATGTCTAACATGTTTCCGCCACACCGCATCTTCACAATCATCATCTAAATCTGAAATTTTCTTCCAATTTTACACACACCTCTGATGGCAGCCCTGCAAACACCGCCTTCCTGAACCACACAGATGTATTGCCCTTTTGCGCTGGATTTTTTCCTGTCTGACGCAGCCATGTGTCATAACAATCAGCTAAATACTTCATAGGTTCAACTTTGGGGTCCCACGGGAAGCTAGGTATTCCTGCGGACTGGGGCAGAGGATAAATTCTCCTCATGACCTCTGCTATTCGATATAAATGGGGCATGAAAAGTGACTCATCGTCTTAAAGTTCGATTATAGCTTCTTTTTCTATTGTGCAGACCTCATGTTGATAATGTTCAGAGTTTCAACGTATGTGTGAACAGGTGTAGTAATGTGGTGTGTTTAAGCCATCCTTAGCTGCATCTACAGGGGGCAGTACCTCTTTGTACCTGATATCATCTTCCTTGCCATCCAATTCTCCTCTTTTTTCTTTGTAATCTCCACTTCCTGAGTCTCACACATCTCTACTTCCTTTTCTATTGCTATCAGTTTCTCCCTCCGATTCACTGCTATCTCTCCAATTTTCCTTAATCTCTGCAGCGACCCATACCTGTCTTACCTTTTGCTTCTCCTGTCTCTTTGATCTCTTTCCCTTTCTCTCCTTTTCCTGTCCCTTAATTCTTTCTCGTACCTTTCCTCCAGAGTGATCTGCTCTCTGCTTGTGGCCTGAACTACTCTGTTTCTTGTATTCCTCCAGCTGTTCAAGCCTCATTCTCTAACTGAATGGAGCATTCTCATAACTTTCCATTTGCTGCTCTGAGAGTGCGCGATCCTGTTCTACAGAAGGAGAGGAGCAGAGAGGGGAGGGGCTCGGGGGCGCGCTTGGCTCTGTCTGTCTGGTCTGGTGTCCTGAGTCAAGGAAGAAAGTAACTGTGCCGCTTGTCACATCTATTATTGGCTATAGTCCGGGGGTCTGGGGGCCTTTAGTTCGTCAGTCTGAGTGTCGGATATAGCAACATATGAGGGACGCTTAATGTCCTGTCTGGGGTCTGATTCTGTCTTGTTCTGAAACGTAGGATCTTTGGCTCCCTGGACTCCTTCGTTTTTTTTTTTTTTTTTTCAGTTTTATCTGGCATGAGATGACTCACGCTTTTCCCCATTAATGCTAATTCATGAATTATTAGACCCTGGGCCTCTAATTCTTTTACCCTTTTCTTGAGTTTGGATTGTGGTATCAAAGCCTTTGAGTCAAATTGTTTCTTATACTCTTCTAACTCCTGTCTATATCTATTTCTGACTTTCCACATATGTGCCAATAATGTAGTTGTGGTGTCCTCTGCGTTATCCTGAACGAGAGGCCACAACACTGTCTTTGTTTCTTTTTTAACCTTTTCCTGGTCCTTTTCAGCTGTCTTATCTGCCATTCCGCGCATTATCAATTCCATTTGTTTTTTCCACGGTTTATAGGGCCCGCAGCCTACGCCGGTAATTATATGATCTCTTTGGGCCTCCATTCCTCCAAATTTATGATTATTCTTATTATTATTATTCTTCTTTTATTTATTTATTTATTTATTTAGTTTTTACAGAGAATTATTTTAAACTTGAGACTACCTTTCACACTAAATAGTCAATGTTAGTGCTATCCTTCATGATCACCTCAGTGTCACTACCTTTCACGACTCTATTTTTAGAGACGTTACTTTTCGTCTCTGACTCTTCTTCACACTAATTAAGCCAATATAGTGCTGCTTTTCATGTCTACTTCAACATTACACCTTCACACTTTTTCTTTAAAGTGCTACCCCTTGAGTCTGACTTTCTTTATATTATCACAACAAAATTATTCACAATATGGTACGTTCCTAGAATCCAACCTCTATGTCTTGATGTCAAGATTAATCAAAATACCTTTTCTAAATTGTCAACCAGAACCAAGGACCTCACCCATTCAATTTACTTTTCTCCAATATAGCAGATTTGATATAAACAGGTTCTGCTTACCTTTTTAGGTGGCCACCCTTGGTGAATGATTAGAGTGTCCGGTTCTGGTTGTTTGTCCAATAGAACCTCTTCCTCCTGGCTGGCTCGCCAAAATGTTGGGTTGACATCCTGCCCTTCTAGATTCTTTCAGGAAGAAGGGTTCAAGTCCGTAGGTTGGATGAAAGAACGTTTATTACCATGGAATATTCCAGAGACAAGGTTAATGAGAATTATGCATCCATAGCTCTCCCTAAGTTTGTCTAAATCTTTTCCCTTTCTGCATGATCTTATGTGCACAGGGGCAGTTCATTTGCTACCACGTGACATGTTTGTGCGCTGTGTTTTGTCTTCAGAAGGTTAGTGCCTAGCAGAGCTTGGCCTGCAAAATAGATAACAGGTCTCAGACTTCTACTGGAGAGGACCTTCACCCATACACAGGACGTGTCCCTAACCACCCTTGGCCCTGCTTTTCAGAATTAAACTCACTTTGGCAGAGCTATGGTTGGACACATTGTACCAAAACAACTTATCAAAAGGTCACAGTAAAACCAAGCAGACTATGTGTAATGCTTTTGCTCTTTAGCTCAAAATATAATGAATTTAACACACATGATTAATATAATGCACTACGTGAATATAATGATGTTCATGAGCACACATGATATGAATATATTTAATCCCAACACCCCCTGGATGGAAACAGGGCTCACTGCTGCCTTGGCTCTCCTTAGATCCACCACCAGCTCCTTGGTCTTTGTCACATTGAGCTGGAGATGGTTCAGCTCACTCCATGTGACAAAGTCCCCCACCACAGCTCTGTACTCTGAAGATGGCAGGACTCTGTGGGGTAGTTGAAGTCTGTGGTGTAGATGGTGAAGAGGAAGGGAGAGAGGACAGTCCCCTGCGGGGCCCCGGTGTTGCTGACCACTCTGTCTGATACACAGTGTTGCAGGCGCACATACTGTGGTCTGCCAGTCAGGTAGTCAACAATCCAGGACACGAGGGGGGGATCCACCTTCATCGCTGTCAGCTTCTCACCCAGCAGGGCCGGCCGGATGGTGTTGAAAGCACTGGAGAAGTCAAAAAACATGACCCTCACCGTGCTTGCCGGCCTGTCCAGGTGGGCGTAGATGCGGTTGAGCAGGAAGATGATGGCGTCCTCAACTCCCAACCGGGGCTGGTAGGCGAACTGGAGGGGGTCCAGGAGAGGTCTCACCATGGGCCGCAGCTGTTCCAGAACCAGTCTCTCCAGGGTCTTCATAATGTGGGAGGTCAGTGCCACGGGTCTGTAGTCCTTGGCGTCACTGGGACGTGGCGTCTTTGGCACAGGAACGAGGCAAGATGTCTTCCACAGCATGGGGACCCTTTGGAGACTCAGGCTCAGGTTGAAGACATGGTGAAAGACTCCACATAGCTGAGAGGCACAGGCTTTGAGCACCCCAGGATGGATACCACCAGGGCCTGCAGCCTTATTAGAGTGGAGTCTGGTCAGCTGTCTTCTCACCTGGTCAGCAGTGAGGCACACAGAGGTCACAGGTGGGGTAGGGGGAGGGGGAGTCAGGCTGGAGAGAGGTGTTAACCGGAGGGCTAGAGGAGGGGGAGGTAGGGCTCTCCCGGGAGGAGGACAAGGGACAGTGAGGGGGGGAGGGGGAAGTAGTGGGGTTGGGGTTACGACAGCAGTTGTGTTAATGGGGGGATGGGCAGGAGCAGGAGCATCAAATCTGTTAAAGAACAGATTGAGTTCGTTGGCCCTGTCCAAGCTGCCTTCAACTCCTCTGCTGCCAGTTGGTCTGAAGCCAGTGATGGTCCTCATTCCGCTCCAGACCTCCCTCATGTTGTTCTGCTGAAGTTTACGCTCCAGCTTCCTCCTGTACTTCTCCTTAGCCTCCCTGATCTTCACCTTCAGGTCCCCCTGAATGGCCCTCACCTCCTCCCTATTCCCAGCACTGAAAGCCCTCCTCTTAGTATTCTTAGATGTTCTTGATGTCCTTTGTTACCCACGGTTTGTTGTTTGGGTAACACTGAACAGTCTTTGCTGGGACAGTGCAGTCCACACAGAAGTTTATGTAATCTGAGATACACTCAGTCAGCCCATCTATGTCCTCTCCATGTGGCTCACAGAGTGCATCCCATTCTGTCACCTCAAAACATCCCTGAAGTGTCTCATAGGCCTCCTCCGACCATCTCCTCACTGTCCTTGAGGTCAGAGGTTGCCTTTTCACCAGAGGCACATAGCAGGGGTTGATGTGAAGCAGGTTGTGGTCGGATCTGCCCAGTGGGGGGAGGGGGGAAGAGCTGTATGCGTCCCTGACATTAGCATACAGCAGGTCCAGGGTCCTCTCCTCTCTGGTATGGCAGCTCACGTACTGGGTGAAGTTTGTTAGTGTGGTGGTCATGGTGACATGGTTGAAGTCACCCGAGATCACAATGAGGGCACTCGGGTGTTGAGTCTGGAGTTGGGCAATGGCGGTGTGGGTGACGTTACACGCCGACGTCGGGTTGGCAGAGGGCGGAATGTAAACAGCAACGGCGATGGCATGTGAGATTTCACGTGGCAGATAATATGGCCGGAGTCCCACAGCGAGCAGTTCAATGTCCGGGCTACAGATACGCTGTTTAACCGTAATGTGACCGGGATTACACCATCTGTTGTTAACTAGAACGGCAAGCCCCCCGCCTTTACGCTTACCGCTCTCGGTGCAGTCCCTGTCGGCCCGAACAGTCTGAAAGCCGTTGATGGAGACGTTGATGTCGGGAATGTCCGAGTGTAGCCAAGTCTCCGTGAAGCACATTAGACTACACTCCCTGTACTCCCGCTGACTCCGGACTAACGCTGTTAGCTCGTCCATTTTATTAGCCAGTGACCTCACATTGCCCATGATGAGAGAGGGGAGACACGGCTTAAAACTCCTTCTCCTAAGCCTTCGTTGCCTGGACCCCTCTCTCTTCCCTCGCCGTTTCATTCCACCTCTGCATCCTCGATGTGTCCTCCTCCAGATTTCCGTGGGGATGTCTGTGGGCCGGGGCGCCCAAGACGGCGCCTTGTTCGGCTTCAGCGCAATCAGCTGGTCCCGAGTGTAAACAAAGCGGGCATTAAGTTGCTTCGCGACGGTGCCATGGCTTTCCAAAACTCTCCCAACTCGCATAATTTGGGAGAGTGTAGTAAAGTTGTGACTTAGTGTCTGGAAGTCACACACGTAAGAAACAAAAAGAAGACGGTTGAAAAGAAACAAAAAAGACAATTAAAAGTTAAAGTAAGAAGACGGAGCAACTACAACAGGCTGCATGCACGCTGCATGCACGTTGGCGCATGCGCACTACTCGAATTATATCATGGCAGTGCAATCATTTTGCCCAGGTTTGATTTTCAGCCACCACAGTTGCATTTACAGGTTTTGAAGCCATATACAACATTAACATTACATGTTTTACCCAGGTTTCTTCTTTTATTCAGTGATATTTCAATTTCCTTGCGGGAGTCTTCCCAAAAGGATTAGTAAAGATAAGTCTAAGTCTATCTCAGAAAAAAGTAAAAAAAACTCTTCATGGGATGTAGCTCAGTGGTAGAGCGCATGCTTTACATGTATGAGGACCTGGCATCTCCAGCAGGTATTATGGTGGAGTCTTTAAAAAAGCTGCTAAAGACATTACCTCCTCTGGTAATCTGACTGGTAGACAGCACAACAAGCACTTTAAACGTACATGTTTCTATTTACAGTATTTAATAACTGTAGTGTAATGTATGTATTGTTTTATGCTCCAGTTTTAATGAGTGTTACAGCAGGTATGAGCACTGTAGTTTCTATTTTTATGGATGAAAGGAACTTGACAAACTATTAAGTTAACTCTTCAGCCGGCGGAGACATTTCACTTCAGACACTAGCAGCAACAGATGCTATGTTAAACATCAACAGACTGGAAATATACTTCCTGCTGATACAAAGCATACTGATTAGCAGAGGATGGTTTCGATCCATCGACCTCTGGGTTATGGGCCCAGCACGCTTCCGCTGCGCCACTCTGCTCTGCTGTTCGTGCTCAGGGGCTGGAAAAACAAGCCGAAATATGTCGGTCAAAGGCAGAAAGGAACTGTTCACTTGTGGCCATTAACGACAAAAAGACCAACTTGAAGAACGTTTTAGAGAACGTTAGGGAACGTTAGTTTTTGGTTCTCTAAAGGTTAGTTCGAACCAAACCAAAAGCTAACGTTTAGGGAACGTTCCCTCCTGGTTATAACATTCCCTAAACGTTAAGAGAACCAACCAACTGTAACGTTCCCCTGCGGTTGCGCCGTACCTTCACACAACGCAAACAACACATAATTTAATGGTGGTCACACATCCCTTTGTAACAAATGGCAGATGTGCCGTCATGGACGATATTGTAATATCTCATAGGTACTGGAAGCTACCAATGCATCTCTGAGCATTTAGGTTTGCGTCTCAATACCCAGATGTGGTGCAAGATTTGCAGTGAACGTTATATTGTCCAGCGATGGTGGTATAGTTGTGAGCATAGCTGCCTTCCAAGCAGTTGATATGATTTTGATTCCCAGCCAGTAACTTTCTTTGAGTAACGTTACTTGCTTTGTTTGTCAAAAAGTAACCAGAAAGGTTACTCTCCCAACCAGGTTTGATAAAACGTTAGATCTCTGTTATATCGCACAAATAAGGAGCATAACAATCAACCAAGCTGCCTCCATGAGTATCCACAGACATAGACATGATCCACCACCCGCAATTAAGCCTGTCTCCTCAGCTTCTAGGCGCCGCTGCATCACTTCCTCTTCAGCTGGAGGCGTGTACCGGTCCCGCAATGAGGCCGTACAAGAGGTGTGGGACACGTGGACAGGCAGCTGCCTCGCCTCTACAACCCGGGCGCCGACATGATGGTGGACGAGCAGCTGGTGCCCTATCCTTGCTATAGACTGTTTTCAGCCACATACAATGTTATGAGACAACATCACATGTCACTTCTGTGCTCTGGAAAATCAGGCAACTGGTAACTTTGTTGCACCGGTTAAGAATAACGAATTATATGCATACACTTCATTAAGTGAGAACCAGGTACTGCCGGGATTTGGACCCAGGATCTCCTGTTTACAAGACAGGCGATTTAACCACTAAGCTACAGCACCTTCTACAGATAAGCCTGTCTTGCAAGAATACAATGAGCTAATGAACAGGGTTGCTTCCATCCATCCATCTTCGTCCAGCAGCTCCAGTAGGGGACCCCTACGAACTCCGGCAAATTAAAACAGCTGGACGTGTCCTTGAGCAATGCCTCAGGACTCACTGTTGATAGGCAGGCCTACCCAGAACAACAGAAGTCCTATGCAAGGACCTTGAGAGATGAGAGATCCTTTCCCCACAGCCCTGGTAAACTCCAACCTCCATGCCATAAGTCCCCTCATCACAAAGGTCATTAACCACTCCCTCCGGGCAGGCCATGTTTCATGGAAAGCCATGGAAAGCTTAAAACACAGTCCTAATCTAGTCCTCCTCAACAGTTAACATAGCGTTTGCTGTGTGGAGTGTCTGTTTTTATTTCTCTCATGTTAACAGTATTGACCAATACGGTAGGCATTCTAACCTCAGCTGACACGCTCACGCCATGCAGGCAGTGTGCAGGAGCCCTAAGCTTCCAAGGTAAGAATGAAATTCACGATAATAAAAACTTTTTAATCTTCACACTAAAGTTGCAAAAACACCTCCAACAAAAGGCTTTTATTCGCTTTACATGGACACATGTAATGTTATGGTACAAAACAACATGACATGTCACTTAAGTGCTCTAGAAAAATCAGGCATTAACTTGGTTGCACATATTTAGTATTGGCAAACATACAGAAACAATTCATTAAGTGATAACCAGGCACTGCTGGGATTTGGACCCAGGATCTCCTGTTCACGAGACAGGCGCTTTAACCACTAAGCTACAGCGCCTCCTGCAGCTTAGTCTGTCTTGCAAGAATACAATGAGCTAGTGAAAAGGGCTCCATCCATCCATCTTTGTCCAGCAGCTCCAGCAGGGGACCCCAAACTGCCCTTTGCCGAGCCACATCAACCAGCTCCGACTGGGGGATCCTGAGGCGTTCCCAGGCCAGGTTGGAGATGTACTTTCTCCACCTAGTCCTGGGTCTTCCCCGAGGCCTCCTCCCAGCTGGACGTGCCTGGACCAGCTCTCTACGGAGGCCCCCAGGAGGCATCCTCACCAGATGACCCAACCACCTCAGTTGTTTACACCGAGTACCTCCATAATGGCCATGCATCCGTGTTCATCCCCAGAGGTGCTGCGGCTTAGTTGGTTAAAGTGCCTGTCTAGTCAGCAGAAGTTCCTGGGTTCAAATCCCAGCAACACCTTGTTGTTGCAGAGATTACCTGTACTTGTTTTTAAGTTGCCTGCTAATCAGATGTTGTGGGGGGGGGGCATTAAGTTTGACTCAGTGGTGAGTGAAATGGAGCAGTTGACTGACACAGAACTGTAGTGGAGCCAAAGTAGCACATTTATTAATTCATTTCATTAGTTATCAGGCAAATCGAACACCTTGTGGGCATGTTATTGGTGTTTTCTGTGTAAATGTAACAAGCAATTTTCATTTGCTACCAGGGTACTTTCACAGGGATTGGGTTGACATGATGATGACGACGACGACGACACGCCAAAAGAGGTAATCTCTCCAACAACAAGGTGCTGCTGGGATTTGAACCCAGGATCTCCTGTTTACTAGACAGGCACTTTAACCAACTAAGTCACAGCACCTCCACAAGTAGCTACCCTGTTAAGTCTTAATTTGTCTTTTACTTTGTATAAGCTAAACATACAGTATACTGACTGGCAGTATCGGGAGTAACGGCTTAGCTCGCCCAACAGTACCTTCTGACGTCCACTGTTCCTTCCAACATGGAGCTCTTCCAGATTGTTGAGAATCTCTTGCAGCTGGATGTGCTGCCATACGAAAATGAGAAAGTGGTAACCAGGTCAAGACAAGACCAGGAGGCAGTAAGTCTGCTTGAAGAGAAGACTACGCGTGTGGAGGTGGAGAGAATACTTCGCTATGCTGTAACAGCTTCCCTAACTCACCCGGCAAGGGAAAAGTACAACGCATAAAAATTAAGGTAATGGGGGGATCTCTGATATCTATCGGCTATAATCTAGTCCTGTCTACTTTATTTAAACAACCCCAGAATACCCTCAACCCCAAAACACCCTAATTGCCTCTAATTTAGCTCAATAAACATGCTAATGATATAAAAAGAAACCATGTAATATAAGTGTAACTGCGTGTATTATAGATACAACTAATTAAACAGGATGCACCATCTTCGTCCCCATCCCTTTTTGCGACTGTCCCCTGTTGGTGCGTGGCAGCCATATTTGATAAGAATGGCCAAGCAACCAAAGGAGCGTATGTGAAGTAAGTAAAGGAATGTACTGTTGAAAGTCGGTGTGCAAATGTGTGCTGATGTGTAACCCTTGCAAGCAACTTATCTTACCACCCCCCCTAAGCTACACCACCACAACAAACAGCAAAAAAACAAAACAAAAACAATATCCCCAATATCGAACCTACACCTCCAGTGGAGACTGCGACCTGAACGCTCAGCCTTCCTGACTGAATATTCCAACGTGTAGTAGGATCTCTCACAGAAATAATAATATGGTAAGTCAACTATGTCATGATATAGTAGGTTCTCAGTCATCCAGGTCATAGTTATCAAAGGAAAGTTTCGCTATTGTCAGCCCAAATATATGGGTGTTTATGGGGACATGGAAGAAAGTCACCAGTGTGGAAATGTGCTCGACAATGGCAATACATTGCGCGGGATGTGAAGGCATCTCACCGACTCTGTACCCCAATGTGCAATGCAGGCTAAATCCTGTGGTGGGAACAGAGGTGGGTAGAGTAGCCAAAAATTTATTCAAGTAAAAGTACTGTTACTTTAGAATAATATGACTCAAGTAAAAGTAAAAGTAGTCATCCAAATAATTACTTGAGTAAGAGTAAAAAAGTGCTTGATGAAAAAACTACTCAAGTAGTGAGTAACTGATGAGTAACGTCTGATTTATTTCTTAACACAAGCATCAATCAGACAGACAAAAATACAAAATAATCATATTTAGGGAAATTATAGTTCATCCAATCAATAAAATAAATTAAAATGTATTTATTAATAACAAAATAGCTTAAGTGAAGAGACTTGTCACATCAAATTTGGATGGATACTGCATGTGCAAAACATACTGTATGTAACTTAAAAAACAAACATCCTTCCTCCTGGTCTGCGTTGCCTTGGCAACGGTTGATTCTGACATCTTTGATTTGGTAAGACCGTAAACCTAACCTCTCCCGGCGCTGAGATCGAGTATGGTCACGTGACTGCACAACAACGTTTGATTGGTGAAACACAGTCACGTGGTAGAGTCTTCAGCGGAAGACTCTCTCTCTCTTTCAAAATAAAACATTAAAATGAGACGTACGCTGGGGTAAAAACAATGACGCGTAGAATACCAAAGAGGTAAAAAGAAAAGTAACGAGCTCATTGTAGCCTAATGTAGCGGAGTAAGAGTATAGTTTCTTCTTCACTGATCTACTGAAGTAAAAGTAAAAGTATAGTGATTTAAAACTGCTACTAGAAGTACAATCTTTTCAAAAACTTACTCAAGTAAATGTAACGGAGTAAATGTAACTCCTTACTACTCACCTCTGGGTGGGAATCAATATCCACCAATGTTTTTGTCCAAAATGTCCACCTGTGTCCAGACATGTGCCTACTAGATGGGAAATAGACTGACATTTGGGTCAACATTGTGGAAATATCCTCAATATGTTCAACTAAGTCTAAATTTGGAGCTCTTTTAAGTTAACGTGAAGTACAGGTCACACCTCAACATGCCACCACCAACATCCTGTTTTCAGTCAAACAGCCAAGAATATTTTACCCATTAGCCTAGATGTGGACAGTGTAGAGGTTGATTGTTTTATTTCACCAGTACTCTGGCTTAAAACTAGGGTCCACCGAGACTTGAACTCGGATCGCTGGATTCAAAGTCCAGAGTGCTTACCATTACACCATGGAACCACTGTTCTAAAAAGCAACACTGGTTTGCCAGGCAGCTTCTTCCATAATATTAACACTTATGCTATTGAAGGCACACAACAATTACTGGCTAACTTAAGTCATTTAGTAAACTAAGTGTTCACACAGGATGTGGAACAAGGCAAGTCAAGAAAAGGTTTTAAAGCTCTTGCCACAAACAATGAATACAGCAGTAGATAGGTCTACTGTGTACACATGGTAACTTTACAAGGGTTGATAATGCAGATTCTCACAAAAGGTACGGCTGTACTTGCAATTCAGTATCTTGCCCAAATTAATGTCCACTATAATGTAGAGAATAGCTGAGTTCAAGCTTCCCAATAACATGTCTCTGAAATTAGTTCTAGAGGTAAACAATACATGTAAGAAGTGGGATTTGAATCCAAGCCCCCGGTGGAGACTGCGACCTGAAAGCAGAGCCTTGGAACGCTCAGCCATCCTATCTTTATCTTGTTTATCCTTATCTTCTTTAATAGTTTTTTTAATAAATTAAAACATAAAAAATATGACTAACATGGGATTATTTTTAATGTTATATTAATAAATAATGTTACAATTGTATGGCTAAGTAAGCAATAAAACCTTTAAATGAGCCCTTCTTGTTTTTTATGTCTCGGCAAGAAGTATTACGCTTTTGGGTCGTCTGTCCATCTCTACATCAGAATCAGAAATACTTGATTGATCCGTGAAGGGAACTCTGGAAGAGACTGCTTCTTTGAGCCAGATTTGAAGCAGTAACCTAAGGAATTTGGATTTGTGCCTCTACAATCCTCCACTCTACCAACTGAGCTATTGAAGGTCAACAATGTTTATGAACGCACTTCCCATTCTTGTTAATGTGATAACACAGGACCCCCTGGAGGGAATTTCGGAATCATCAGGGCCTTTAGCTAAGTGATAGAGCGCACTTCACAGTCTCAACGCCCAGATGTATTACAAGATTTGAAGTGGACATTGTATTGCCCAGCGATGGTGGTATAGTGGTGAGCATAGCTGCCTTCCAAGTAGTTGACCTAGGTTTGATTTCCAGCCATCGCAGTAGCTTTCTTTGAGTGATGTTACTTGCTTTATTTAACAAGAAGTCAGCAGAAAGGTTACTTGCCCAACATGGTTGTATAAAACATTATATCTCTTTGGGCTGTATGATTATGGCCAAAGTGATAATCACGATTATTTTGATAAATATGGAAATCACGATTAACTATCACAATGATTTGTTGATTTTCTACTCCAAAGTGCTGGAAAGGAAGGTTTCACCAATTGTTGTACCTCAGGTTAACAAGGAATAATCTCAGCAAGGTGATTGATTGTAGTTACTTCACCAAGATCAGCCCAAATGACACAGCTGTAAGTCATCACATTGGTTTGCTTCCACCTATGTAATAGATGCAAATGGCAGTGGTGGATTTGAACCCACGCCTCCAGAGAGACTGGAATCTTAATCCAGCACCTTAGACCGCTCAGCCACACTACCTGCAAGTATCAGCTCTCCACATCGTGACAGGGACCGTAACTAACGGTATGCTTGTTAACGTTATTGGGAAAAAAACCTTTGCAACGAAAAAAGCCAATACTTTATTAAAAACTGCCAATACTTGATTAAAAAATGTTATCACACTTTGTCATTTTTCTCTGTCATTGATGATTATTAGAATATTGTAACCAGCATTAAGTGAGTAGGTTTAGGTCTGTGTGAATATGGGTTGAGCATTTACCTGGGCTGAACTTGTGAACATCTTCTTTTGCATATTCACTGTAAAGAGCCATTACCCCTCCAACTGCCAACTATTGTTCCAGAGACAATAGGATATACAGTTTAGATTCCAAGGTAAATGTCCAAGACCAAAGACTTCATTGAAATACCTCAAGTGTTCAAAACAAGGGGGGTTCTGCTTGTGCTTTCTTACCAGCAACTTTCTGGAGGTCCAAATGGGATCTTTGATGGCGGCAAAGTGTATAGCTGTAAATCTGCTTCCTAAAAACAATAACAGGTCCGGCAATCCTTTCCCTCTTTTCTCTTTTGGCTTCTTCATCACTCTTCTTTGCACTCGTTCCCACTTGGACCTCTACAGGAAATAAAAGATGGCTCGTTCCAGGTCTAAAATCACTTTAAAAAAGAGCTGATGAGTAAATCAAAGCTAAAATCACTGCCTTTTTTAAAACTCCAATGTGAATAGTCAACGTGTGAGCAACCAGGGGCCTGTTGCACGAAAGTAGAATAAAGATATCCAGGATAAGTGAAAAAGCGCAGCTTGACTTAGTGTGATCTGCTCATCGCGGCTTAATCGGTTGCACGTTTGCCAAGCCAGGATAAACAGGTGAAGCTATGTCAAGCCAGGTGTAGATAGCTGGGATAAGTGCACGTTCACGGCTTTCTTAAATAGATCATGGTATCGATTCACAACGCGAGAACATGTTTTACAAGCATATGCACAAATCTCTATAAGCTATATCTAATTCTTTGTATAATTAATGTTCATACAGAACAATCAGAAAGGGACAACAACTAGAAAAAGTAGTAAGTGACTTCAATACACGCTGTGAGCATATGTAAAACAATATACACGTTTTATTCTAAGTGACCGCACCAAAATAAAAAGATTAAGAAGCATTGTGGTGTTCCCGGTGTGATGAATATAAACTACATTATATACGTGCTGTATATAGGCCATGTTATTAGTCCGGTGATGTGAGACTTGTTGAGAAGATTATGAAACCAATGTAAGCTATAACAAAAAACAATAGGCATATTAAGGAGTAACACAAACTACCCTTCATTAGAGAAGGACAAGCAACAAGAAAATGAAATCATGAATGTATTGGTCTCTGACCAGTCTGCCATTATTATCATCTGGGAATATCGCTACATTAATATCATCACACTTAATCTCCGGAGCGCGTCCTGTAGAAACCTGAGGCTGAGACCACGGACGCTGCGCTGCTCATCTCTACTTTTACAGAGAGAGTGGACACTGACGCGACGCACAGGTCACCCGGCAGGCAGCGGCCACCAACCAGCGGCCGCACGCCAGGCAGCCTCAACACACTACCAATCCACCAGGAAAAGTCCCACTCCGCATCTGGGTGCCAGTGCAACCATTTCTAACCATCTAAACAACTGTAGTAGGGTTTAAATCAAACTCAATAGTGACAAGTAGGCTAATGTATTTTAATAAAAATAAAGCAGAACACATGCATAAGACAACGCAATAACTGTTAAACACGTTTATTTTGGATCAGCTGATTTGACACATGAGACTCCAGGATTAATCTGGCTGTTAGCCTGCTCTGGACCAGGCTAGCCGCAAAGAATAAATCTCCATGGTTACTTGGCTGGCCTTAATTCAATCTGGTTTCGTGCAACCGAGTCCAAGCTAAATTCATCCAGGATAACTTGAATATCCCGGCTTAATCCCTTATCCTAGTTTCGTGCAACAGGCCCCTGCAGTCAGGAGAAAGATGCTTTTATTGTTTTAATTTGGAGATATTCTCCTCACCCAAGAGGGAGGGAACGGTTTATGTAAAGATAAATGTCAGACAAAAACAAGTAGGGTTAAAAATATATATTAAGGTAGTAAATATTAACAGCTAAATGTACTTAAAGTATCAAAGTAATATGTGACACGGAGGCCCCTTGGAGAAATACCTGCTGCTGTACAAGTTGCTGATCTTCAGCTCATTAGATGGTCAGTTAGCTCCATCTAGTGGACAGATAATAGAACTCCATCATCTGATGAAACTCAGTCCACAGAGACCTCAAACTGTCTGACAACAACAGGAAGGTGACAAATGTGAAGGAGGATCAGCCATATCCTGGTCATCCAGACAGATTTCACCGCTGGCCTCAGCTGCTGTGTAGAGATGGTCTGACTGGTCGCTGTTACTGGGAGGTCGAGAGGAGAGGAGAGGTTGATATATCAGTGAGTTACAGAGGAATCAGAAGGAAAGGAGACAGTGAAGACTGTTTGTTTGGATCTAATGATCATTCCTGGAGTCTGTTCTGCTCTGATAAAGATGGTTACTCTTTCTGGCACAATAACGGAAGAACAGTCCTCACTTCCTGCTCTGTCTCTAACAGAGTAGCAGTGTATGTGGACGTTCCTGCTGGCTCTCTGTCCTTCTACACAGTCTCCTCTGACTCACTGATCCACCTCATCACCTTCAACACCACATTCACTCAGCCTCTCTATCCTGGGTTTGGGTTCTGGCCTGGTTCCTCAGTGTCTCTGTGTCCTCTGCAGGACTGAGAGTCTCTCCTGTGGACAGAAACACTGACTGAAGACCAGCTGCTGAAATCAAAGTTCAGTCTGTTCACCATCACACACACTCTGCACTGTGAAGCAGATCTGAGACTCAAACACAAAAACATTCATCTGATTTCATCTCTGGTTATCAACATTTGAACTGTTTGACTAAAACACTTCATGATATGTCACATCTAAAAAATAATCAACTGTTATTGGTCACTATTATGTCATTTATATTTTAAATCATATTGCAATATATTTAAAATGTGGAAAACAAATGTTTTTATAAACAATCATCACATAGTCTAATGTTTCTAAATGCTTTTAATAAAATCTATAAGTTTCATCATTTGTTCATTTGATCATATCATGATTTCATTCATCAGTTGTTTCTCTTTACTGAGATTGATACACCGCCCCCCCAATAATAAAAAACTATGTACCTCAGTGCAGTCTACTCCAAATACCTATTATATTTCCTTTGCATACATGAAGACATTTGCACCATAAATTAATGCAGAAAAGACACAAATTGTTACAGAAAATGAAGTGCCCCCCTCCCATGTTGAACCCATGGTTGTGTCTGTGTAGATATGTAAATAATCACTACTTTTAGTGTGTATAGAGCAGTATATCCCCACCAGACTCCATGTAAATAATCACTACTTTCTAGTGAGTATAGAGCAGCATATCTCCACCAGACTCCATGTAAATAATCACTACTTTTAGTGTATATAGAGCAGCATATCTCCACCAGACTCCATGTAAATAATCACTACTTTTAGCGTGTATAGAGCAGCATATCTCCACCAGACTGCATGTAAATAATCACTACTTTTAGCGTGTATAGAGCAGCATATCTCCACCAGACTCCATGTAAATAACTATTTTAGTGTGTATAGAGCAGCATATCTCCACCAGACTCCATGTAAATAATCACTACTTTTAGCGTGTATAGAGCAGCATATCTCCACCAGACTCCATGTAAATAACTATTTTAGTGTGTATAGAGCAGCATATCTCCACCAGACTCCATGTAAATAACTATTTTAGTGTGTATAGAGCAGCATATCTCCACCAGACTCCATGTAAATAATCACTACTTTTAGCGTGTATAGAGCAGCATATCTCTATTTTAGCGTGTATGGAGCAGCATATCTCCACCAAACTCCATGTAAATAATCACTACTTTTAGTGTGTATAGAGCAGCATATCTCCACCAGGCTCCATGGAAATAATCACTACTTTTAGCGTGTATAGAGAAGCATATCGCCACATTTATTTCAGCTTGAATGTGTGATACACCCTTAAGGGATAACATAATAACCAGCGTAGCGTTTAGTACAAATTTCAAATTGTATTGGTAAGCAATATTAAGGTAGCGGGGAAACAAAGAAAGCGGAACCAATGTGCGGGTGTCGGTACACCACGGTGCCCAGGTGACGAACACTTTCCTCCTCTTTGGAGACGAGGATGGCGGTTTGTTTTCTCACTCACTGATGCCGTAATTCTGCTTTCCAGGTTGGTACTCGGTAAAAATGACAACAGACGGTTTCCTTCTGCCGTGTGACTGGTGGACTGAAGCTGTGGGGGGTTAGTTATGGAGTTTATGATGTGTAAAGGCGAGCTAAAGAGCCGCGTTTGTAACCGCGGGAAACGGGTTTCGTAAACAATAGAGCTCGCGGCTAGCTAACAGGTGTGTATCGGGGTGGGATCATAGACAGTTAAAGAAATGGACCAACAGGTCCCGTTGTTTCCATGGAGACCAGTGAAGTCTATTACATAGACATAATAAAGAGTAGACGCCGCATTGGCTGCTGAGCGCGAGATTTCCAGCCGCCATCTTGGACCGGTCATACTCGTTACTTAGCAGCAGAAGATACAAGAAGCCAGAGCACTGTGCAGAATATTCCTGCTCAGATCGGCGGATTTTTTTTATCTTATCGTTTTAACTCTGGGTTCTGTAAAGCATTTTGAATCTATGTTTTGAACCATGTAAATGTGCAGTTTAAATAAAAACTGCCACTTACATTTCATACTGCTACTTTAAATAAGTACTGGTACGCGTGCTTTGTTAGGGGTGAAAGATATATCAACGCAATATCGTTACAAAGCACATCTTATATAAGTGAGTATAACCTATACATTATTCTGGGGGTCCTAAAGCAGCACTAATGTATGCTTATGTTGTTATTACATTGGGATTGTCTCTGGTTTAGTTGGGATTTGTTTGATAAGACTTGCACGTTACTCTTATAAGATATATATATATATTATCTTATAAAAGTAACGTGCAAGTCTTATCAAACAAATCCCATATATATATATATATAGATATCTATATATATATATATATATATATATATATATATATATATATATATCTATATATATATACAGTATATATATGTATATATATATATATATATATATATATATATATATATATACAGTATATATATGTATATATATGTATGTATATGTATATATATGTATATATATACATATATATGTATATATATCTCTATATAGATATATATATATATCTATATATATATATATATGGGATTTGTTTGATAAGACTTGCACGTTACTTTTATAAGATAATATATATATATATAGATATATATATTTATATATAGTTTATTTTGTGGAGCTGTCCTGTTAACTTTATTTATGTATTTTATACTGTCCAACCTGTAGAACCCGTCCTGTTCTGTAGTCATGGTCCTTAGTTACTTATTCATGTTGGACCTGGTCCTCCATACACTATGACTGTCAGTTGAAATAAACCTTTTGTTGTAAGAAAACTTGTTTAATTTGTTATGAATCTATTTTGTAATTTTACATATGTTTAAAAATATCGGAATTCATATCGATGTTGCAATATCACATTCTGTCAATGTCGTGCAACCCGTGTGTGTGTGTGTGTGTGTGTGTGTGTGTGTGTGTGTGTGTGTGTGTGTGTGTGTGTGTGTGTGTGAGAGAGATGCGATGCAGAACAACGTGGTAGTAGGCTACTTAGTATTTAGGGGACAGTCCCCGTTTTTGGTTGTCTGTCCCTAACTACATATAGAAGAAAATAAACTACCTCTGTCCCTGTTCTGTTTTTAAAGAAACAACATTAAGTTTTTAAATCAGATTGATAGTCAAACTGGAAATGTCCCTGTTTTTCTCCCTTTTTGGGGATTATGTTCCCAGTTTTGATCTCGGACGTCTGGTGAATTTATATCATATCAGAATATTCTATTACTGTTAAGCCCACTACGCATATTAAAATACGCCTAACCATGTGTCCTGTTTCATAGCTACATGTATGACCTTTGTAGCTTAAAAAAACATGAAAATCAGTTTTGGATTCAGTGAGATTGACTAATTAAACGCGCCGACAGCTCATTTCACCTGCCAAACACATTACACTGAGTGGAGCGGGTGACCGGTCCAAGATGGCGGCCCCACGTCTCGTCAGCGCCAATAGGCAGTAGCGGTCGATGCGGCGTCTACTCTTTATATGTCTATGGTCTATTAGAAGCTTTTTCCCGGTGATGCTGAGCGTTACTGCGCAGACTCCAACTGAGCTTGAAGACGTAGATGTGACGTGAGCAATCTGTCTGAAAGCTGTAAGTCTTCTGGTAGCTGTGCAAGAGAAAACTCAATCATTCTCAATCAGCAGAGACGGAGAGGTAGGTATATGTTAGGAGATAACACAGACACAGGCTAATTACTGATAACTAACATGCTAGTTAACATTAACACAGACACAGGCTAAGTACTGCTAACTAACATGCTAGTTAACATTAACATAGGCACAGGCTAATTACGGCTAACTAACATGCTAGTTAACATTAACATAGGCACAGGCTAATTACTGCTAACTAACATGCTAGTTAACATTAACATAGGCACAGGCTAATTACTGCTAACTAACATGCTAGTTAACATTAACATAGGCACAGGGTAATTACTGATAACTAACATGCTAGTTAACATTAACATAGACACAGGCTAATTACTGATAACTAACATGCTAGTTAACATTAACACAGACACAGGCTAAGTACTGCTAACTAACATGCTAGTTAACATTAACATAGGCACAGGCTAATTACTGCTAACTAACATGCTAGTTAACATTAACATAGGCACAGGCTAATTACTGCTAACTAACATGCTAGTTAACATTAACATAGGCACAGGCTAATTACTGCTAACTAACATGCTAGTTAACATTAACATAGGCACAGGGTAATTACTGCTAACTAACATGCTAGTTAACATTAACATAGACACAGGCTAATTACTGATAACTAACATGCTAGTTAACATTAACACAGACACAGGCTAAGTACTGCTAACCAACATGCTAGTTAACATTAACATAGGCACAGGCTAATTACTGCTAACTAACAGGCTAGTTAACATTAACATAGGCTCAGGCTAATTACTGCTAACTAACAGGCTAGTTAACATTAACATAGACAGTTGCTAATTACTGCTAACTAACATGCTAGTTAAAATAGGGTTGTGTGTGTGATTCTGGGTGCTGCTGCTTCCATTCCCTGGTAATGAGTTATTTTGTGGTTTTTAACGTATCCTGACAGGATTGTTATTGTTAAAATGTTGTTTAACTATTAAAGGGGAGTTCCTCCTAAAAGTTGTACAGAGTATTAGTAAAGGAATGTATTATAAGTTGAACTATTATCCCCAGGTGTATGATGGTTCATGTTTTGACTCTGAAGTCGTTTGAATATATATTTACAGCCAAAGAGGGTTTATGATTTCCATGATGACATTAGTATAATGGTGAATTTTGTGGCGGTAGAAAGAAGATATATATATATATATATTATATATATATATATATATATATATATATATATATATATATATATACATATTATTGAAACGGTACAGTAAGGGTGATATTTATTTTGCTAAGGACGAGACTATTTCTGGGAATTAGAGTGTGGAAGATTTTGCCCACTGAAAAATGGGGAGTAAAGAAAATGGTGTTACGGTTCTTAAATTGAATTGAAACATGTTTTAACGAAGGGAATGTTGTTGTTAACTGTTTTTTGCTTTTGTGTTTCGGAGAATTTGTAATAAACAGACAGAGGTTTGGAGACGAGGACGGCAGTTCGTTCTCTCACTCACTGACTCCGTGATTCTGCTTTCCAGGGTTTCGCCTATGAGAGTTAAGTAGTGAACCCCAATCAAGAAAAATCACTTGTTACCCCGGTTACTCAATTTGAAACCACCCCCTTGGGGCAGACGTCAAGCTGGCGACCGGAGCAGGAAAGGAGGAGGAAGAGGAGGAGCTTGTAGCAGTGAAGGAGGAAGAGGAGGAGGAGGAGCAGCCTACAGCAGTGAAGGAGGAAGAGGAGGAGGAGCTTGCAGCAGTGAAGGAGGAAGAGGAGGAGGAGCTTGCAGCAGTAAAGGAGGAAGAGGAGGAGCAGCCTGCAGCAGTGAAGGAGGAAGAGGAGGAGCCTGCAGCAGCAGTGAAGGAGGAAGAGGAGTATGTGGTGGAGAAGGTTTTGGACCGCAGAGTGGTGAAGGGAAGAGTAGAGTTTCTGCTGAAATGGAATGGGTTCTCAGAGTAAGTATGAGTCTATTATATTAATGCTTGGTGTTCTTGGTCCTGATATATTTAATATATTTACATATTGCAAATAAGTGTCAGCATGGTATCATGCCCTCAAAGTTGAAGGTTTGGTATTTTGACACTACGTTGCAGACCCACAAATAACCTTACAAGATGGCAATAGAAAAAAGGAATTATAGGAATGATAATTAGAGTGAGAATGGATTGTCTAAAAACAAAGTGTGAGGAGATGTTCTTCTGTCTGCACTCACCTTTCCAGTGAGGATAACACATGGGAGCCACAAGACAACCTGGACCTGGACCTTATCGCCGAGTACATGCAGAATCACGAGGAGACAGAGGAGAAGAAGAAGGAGGGCAAGAGGAAAGGTGTCAGGGAGGAGGAGGTGAGTGAAAGAAAGAGGGTACTCCAGACTGAAGAGTCCCAGAAATCTAATCTCAATATTAACGAATGTACACAGAGGGTTTCACAAATGTCTTTGAGGATTTATATATATACCGTTATTCCTCAAAGAAAAAACGGTAGTCAATTAAACTGCGGCCCTCTGATAGTGGCCGGGGGGGCAACACGGATAAATAAAGGCCGGGGAAAAATCAGTGAGGATAATCTCCTCAGTGCCTTTCTTATAATGTGCAGTCAAATTTATCATAATGTGCATTTCTACCAATTTAACTTAACAGATTCAACAATATATTCACACTTTCTTTTTCTGGATTATGGTTCTCATGTAAAGTATTTTCTTTGACCAAATTTAGATTTTTGATCTAATTAAGCTAATTAGCTTGATTTCAGTGCAGGGGGGTCGGAGGACAAACTGTCTGCGGCTCCTAGACCCAAAAAGAACATTTTCCCTCTCATCAGTCCCCAGAATGTTGCTCCATTTCTCCGTTGGCCAGTCAATGTGTCCTTTGGTTGTTTCCCACGTCGGTCAGGCGTTGGATGCCATTTCAAGGCATTTGAAATCATTTTGGCGGGGCATCTTATAATCTTCTGCACTTCTGTTTTCCCCTCTCATATCAACTTTTTAATCAAAGTCCTCTGTTCCTCAGAGCAATGTCTGGAACGAGCCATTTCGCTGAGTATTTCAGTGTGAAATGCACAATAACCAGCATGCACAGCATGTTCTTCCTTCCTTCCTTCCTTAAATATGTATATACAGTATATAGATTAAATATGGGCCATAACTGACACCTGTTTCTTCACAGCTCACTAATTAAACACAAGACTGCTATTATTTTGAACATGCTCCTTTCAATTACAGATTCAATTACACAGAATGAGCAGCATGCATGTCATGACTGTTGGTTTTCTAGGACTCTACAACACTTACTAGTAAATTATTTGCCATGTAGAAATATCACTTTTACCAAAAAATAGGTTTCATGAGTTTAGTGATGCTTTTATTTTGAACACAACCGTACATCAAAGCTATTTTTTAAACGTCCTTGACCACGACATATGCGCCTGTGTTTGTCAGAGGCATCAGTGATTCTCAGCAGTTTTTTTCCAGAGCACAGCAGAAAGCTCTGCTGAGCTTCAGAAATGCTTGAGAAAATGGAGCTTGTGTGGACAATACCACATTACACTACCATGTTACTTATTTACACCATACAAGTTTGATTTAGCAAAAACAACAACCTAAAACAAAAGCTCAACTGGTGCCCCTCATTGCTAATGCCTATCAGGGACAATGGTTCCAATTTACTTTACTGGAGAAGAGCTGTTCCAGCAACATGAAGACAACACGGTAACCCCTACAGATTAGATTAGATTAGATTCCACTTTATTGTCATAACACATGTACAGGTACAAGGCAACGAAATGCAGGTTGGGTCTAACCAGAAGTGCAATAGCAGTAAGTGCAGGATATACAATGGTTTCATAAGTGCAGGACATGTATATGTACTGAATAAATATAGAAATGAATACTATTATAAACAGAATTTTACAGATAGATTTTTCCTATGACTATAATATATAGATAACAAGTATTGTGAGCAAGATTTACAGCTGAATATACAGGTGGATATTACTATAAGTAGAAATTGTACAGATATGTACAATGAACATAATATACTAATGGTTTACAGAGTTTACAAGTGAATATGTACTATGAATATATATACAGACAGCTATTATTATGGACAGAATTTTACAGATATATATATATATAATAAGTTAGGCTAAAATGAGCTGTATAACAATGTTTAAAGGTAGTACAAATAAAGTTTGGGCAGAAACTATCCGAATTAAAGTGCAATGGAAAGTAATTGCATATTACAGTTAAAGTACGGTATTGCAGATGTATATGTAAACAATTGGTACTGTAAATAAACAGTCAGCAGTGCAAATTGAAATACCAGTCAAGGTAAGTAGTGCAAAAAGATGCATATATAAACAGTTGTTACTATAGTAACAGTCAGCAGTGCAGGTGAACATTATAATATTGCAGATAACAAAATGGAGGCAGGTGTGAGGAGGGAGAGGAGAGTCTATCATTATATGAGGGGAGTGGGATCAATGAGGATTAGAGTTCAATAAAGAGACAGCTCTGGGGAAAAAACTGTTCTTTAGTCTGCTGGTCCTGGTCCGGAGGACCCTGAACCGCCTGCCGGAGGGCAGGAGAGAGAACAGTCTGTGGGCTGGGTGAGAGGAGTCCTTCAGGATGCTGCTCGATGCAGACAGCGTTTCCTCTGGATGTGCTCGATGGCGGGTAGTGGAGTCCTGGTGATGCGCTGGGCGTTTTTCACCACCCGCTGCAGTGCCTTGCGCTCTGCAACAGAACAGCTCCCATACCACACTGTTGCACAGTTGGTCAGGATGCTTTCTATAGCACAGCGATAGAAGTTCACCAGGATAGTTGAGGAAAGCTGATTCTTCCTCAGTGTCCTCAGGAAGAAAAGGCGCTGGTGAGCCTTCTTGACCAGGCAGGAGGTGTTGGTTGACCAGGACATGTTCGCCGAGATGTGGATCCCCATGGCCCCAGTGCCATGGAAACTTCATCCTCTGTGCTCCTATTGCTACGGTAGGCGAACTAGTGTGAGTCCAATGTTGATGGTAGCGAGTCTTTTAGGTGTGCCAGGACCAGCCGCTCAAAGCACTTCATTACGATGGGTGTGAATTCTACAGGGCCGTAGTCGTTAAGGCACTTCGGGCTGGAGTGTTTTGGCACTGGCACAATGGAAGTACATTTAAAGCATGTTGGTACAGCTGCTTGGGCCAGAGACAGGTTGAAAATGTCTGTAAAAACCCCAGGGAGCTACTCCGCACATGCCCTGAGTACGTGTCCAGGGATGTTATCCGGTCCAGCAGCCTTGTGCGTGCTGATCCTGCTCAGTGCCTTGCAGACATCTGTGGAGGAGAGTGTGATGGGGAGGGTGGTCGGCTGAGGGTTTGAGCTTGGTGGCAGTTTCTCTGTTGTCTCTTTCAAAGCGAGCATAAAAGTCATTCAGCTCGTTCAGGAAGTTGACATCAGTGGCTGCGGGGGTGGAGTGAGTGGGTTTGTAGTCACTGATGGCCTGAATGCCCAGCCACATGCGTCGAGGGTCAGCGTTGGAGAAGTGTCCCTCTATCTTCAGCTTGTAGCAGTGCTTGGCCTCTTTGATGCCCCTTTTCAGATTTACCCTGGATGTGCTATAGGCCTGTGCGTCTCCTGATCTGAAGGCAGTATTGCGTCTTCAATAGGAGTCACACTTTCCTGTTCATTCATGGCTTCTGATTTGGGTATGTGGTGATCTGCTTCTGGGTTGTAACATTGTATATGGTGGTGTTAATATAATCCAGAACAGAGGAGGTGTAGCAGTCAATGTCCGTGTGAGAGCCACTGGTGGCTTGAGAAGCAAACATACTCCAGTCTGTGTGTAGAAACCTTTCCTGAAGTGATGAATCTGCTCCGGCAGGCCACACCTTGATGGTCTTCACTGATGGCTTCACGCGGTTGATGAAAGGTGCATATTTGGGGGTGAGGAACCAGATACCAGTGAAAGCTAAAAATCTGTGGGAATATGTTATATTTACAACTTTCCCAGCACTAAAATCCCGGATGATCCCCCATTTGTTACCGGCTGGCTAAAGGTTGGCAACAAAATGGAGGCCACACATAAATTGATCTTCCTGACTCTGGCGAGAGCAGACGTGTTTTTCCTCCTCTCCCCTCTTATCTTAGCTTGGCTCCTTCCCAGTCTGTCTACCCTGTCTTGTGGAATCTCTTTTTCTCTTTTCTCTTTGTCCCCTGCCCGCTGTTTTCCTGAAACATTCGAAATGGAATTGATTAACTGGTCACTCAGCGCCATTGACAAGATTTTTTTCATCTAAACATGCTTCTCCAGGGGAGCCACAATGTCCGAGTGGAACGTTCCCTGCAGGCTACGCTCGCGATTCCTGGGGGGATTGGCAGGTGGTCTGCCTGGATGTGCTCACTGTGGAAGACGTTGAAGATATTTGGATAATTGGAATTCTGTTGGTGGGGCTCCTGATCATCGGCCTTGGGGTCTCGCTGACCTATCGTAAAATTGGTAACACAGCCGCCAGCAAATTTACCCACAAGCTGTCTGGGGAACTTATGACTCTGAGGTCGGTAACCATTGAGTGATGGACATTGATTCGGATAAATTCTACCGAGTCAATCTAAATTGGACTGCAACTGATCAACTACCCGCACCCCCCTCCCCGCAACCCTTCACCCGAGCAGGAAAACAACCAGCAGCTGGCCATTCTATCTCGTCCTGTGCTCTGGTTATCTCTTCAAGGTCACGCTGATGAACTGAGCTTTTAACAACACAGACAGTTTGATGCTCACATTGTACACACAACTCACTATCTCACACACCCACCATACACTCCCTCCCCCATCCCGCCCCACATCCATATGTCTGCCTCAATTTTGTGTATCTCACACCCCCTCTATATGCCACTTCAAAAAATTCCTTCATGTATCCACATGAACTGTGTGTTGTCTTGTGCATTACATTGTGATGTTTGTATTACCATGTTGCTGTCTGCATATATCGTTTTCAGGGAGTGCGTGTGGCGGCGCTTGTATTAGCAGCGGCCCGGAGGCATGCTCCGAACGGTATTTTGTTGCCTTGTACTTGTACATGTGTAATGACAATAAAGCTATCTATCTATCTATATATCTATCTATCTATCTATCTATCTATCTATCTATCTAAAAGTAGTTTATCACAAACTAACGAACACCGGATGTTACATTTTTTAAGAAAGGTAATTAGTCAGTCAAACAATGTTCCATAGACATGCTCTAAATGTTGTTTCTAGTTTAAGATAGAGCTCTACAGCATGGCACCTCACTAACTCACTCTCTTGGTTTTTCTCTGTTGATAGAAACGGAGAGGAAGAGGAGTCAGACGTCACCGCTGTCAGCAGTGTGACAAATCCTTCACAACATCAGGAAATTTAAAGATTCATCAGAGAGTTCACACTGGAGAGAAGCCGTAGCTGTGATCAATGTGGGGAAACCTTTTCTCAGAGTAGTAGCCTTAAAACTCACCAGCGCATTCACACTGGAGAGAAGCCGTACAGCTGTGAACAATGTGGGGAAACCTTTTCTCAGAGGGGACACCTTAAAACCAGCGCATCACACTGGAGAGAAGCACAGCTGTGAACAATGTGGGGAAACCTTTTCTCAGAGTAGTACCTTAAAACTCACCAGCGCATTCACACTGGAGAGAAGCTGTACTGGTGTGAACAATGTGGGGAAACCTTTTCTCGTGGTGATGCCTTAAATCTCACCAGCGCATTCACACTGGAGAGAAGCCGTACTGGTGTGAACAATGTGGGGAAACCTTTTCTCAGAGTATTTCACACTGCCACACATGCATTGTGTTCAGCCTGTTGTCCCCTCCTCCTCATGCCCTGATAGCTGTGTTGTTATATTCTGATCTTCTCTCCACATTGAAGGCTGACCAGCAGTAACTTTATCTTCTGATCAACATGTATGTTATTGTGGATCAGCTGGACTGTTTTCTGCCTGTCCTCAGAACCCTTTACCATTTAGGCACCAGAATCGGTGCCTGAACCCATCCTTTTAAAAATACAGTTTTTAAATTTATATATTTTAAAAATGAAGGAGCACAAAAAGAAAGTCAGCAACATTTAAGAATGGCTTGTTTATTGCTATATGGTCCAAACATTTTTTGTTGCTAAATGACAAAAACAACAACTAGATGGAAAAAGGCAAACCAAAATCCCCGTTACTATTCGGTCCGATAGATACCGGGTGTTAAGGCACCGGTGCCGTACTAGCACCGGGTTTCGGTACCCAACCATAACCACAATGTACCCACCGTGGGAAGGAGAAGGCCCAAAGGAGAAACATTAAGACGTTTAAAGATGTTTTGGTTGGAAAACGTAGACATGTTTGAAACTTTTTTTATTTTGTAAAAACTTTCTTCTCATCTCTAGAAACATCCAAGTTTTTTTTTGGGCTGACAGGAAGTCAGTACAATTTTAATTTTTGGAATACATTTTTGTCACCCTTGTATATTTCTTAACTCCCAAAAGTTGGCAAAAACTCTAACTTTTGAGCATTGGGAGTTTAGTAAGCGCAAATTCAATATTTGTGTATATTAGTCCAAACAGTTCTCATCATTACAGCATACTAGAAGTTGACCATTTTTAATTGTGCGCTCTCAAGTTATTTGTGTTTTATAGTTTAACATCATGTTTTCCTACTTTGTGGAATTTCATTTAATAATCTTTGTCTGACATTTCATATTTTCTGTGACTGAATGTGGTTTTAAATCTGTTGAGGTCTGTTCAGACTGAAAGTAAAGACACTGATGATGTCATACAAAATCTTAAAATAGAAAGCAAACAGCGGATTTTTTCATCTGACTTGTGGAATAACATCAGTGATTGCAAAACATTTAAAACAATTCAATGTGGAACAATTAAATACAAAATAAAAGAAATAAAATGAGGCCTCGTGCTGATTATTTGTGACTTGATTTGGTGGATTTATCCTTCCTGCCGTTTCTTTGTTTAAACTCCTTGATAAGAGAACGTTTCCATCCACTAAAAGTGATGAAAGACTCAGATTATTATTCTAAGTGTGTGACAACATTATGGGATGGATCCCTACAGAGATGGAGCTTTTAGTTAAAGAGTAAGATCATTTTAGTTTATCATAAAACATCACCAAACCCACCAGACTCCATGTAAATAATCACTGTATCTAAAACAAAAGACATTTTAGTAACTATTTGACATTGATATCTTTGGTCAATATATAATGCAACCCCCCCACCCTTTGATTGTTTCCTATTGATGAGTGACAGTTCATATCCCTCAATCTCCACCAACTCCTGTTGTTTATATAGGACAGCTGAAGACATGTAAGGGCAGAGAGAGAGGGAATGACATGCAGCAAACGCCCTCTTCACCAACTGAGCTACCCGGGCGTCCCACACCCACATATTCTAATGTTATTGGAACAAAACCTTCGCAAGGCAAAAACAAATACTTTATTGAAAAATAATAAAAATAATAATACATTTTATTTAACAGCGCCTTTCTAAGCACTCAGGGTCGCTTTACAGACAAAAAAAAGACAGATACAGGCAACTGAAAAGTATAAACAGTTATGAAAAAATGACAGGAAGAGTGTATTTACAAATAAGAAAGCTGGAACAGGTGGGTTTTGAGTCTGTTTTTGAACAGGGGGAGAGAGTCGATACTGCGGAGGACAGGTGGGAGTGAGTTCCAGAGCTGGGGAGCAGAGCAGCTGAAGGCTCTGGTCCCCATGGTGACAAGTCAAGCTGGGGGGACAGTGAGGTGGATGGAGGAGGAAGATCTGAGGGAGCGTGAGGGGACGGCGATGTGAAGGAGTTCTGATAGATATGGAGGAGCAAGGTTATGGATGGCTTTGAAAGTATGGAGAAGGATTTTAAATTGTATTCTGAATTGAACTGGAAGCCAATGGAGCTGCTGGAGGACACGGGTTATATGATGGAAAGAGGGGGTTCTGGTGACGACACGAGCTGCTGAGTTCTGAAGAAGTTGAAGTTTATGGAAAGAGGCCAAATAGTTACAGTAGTCAAGGCGGGAGGTGATGAGGCTGTGGATAAGGATGGAGGCAGTGTGAGTGGTAAGGGAGGGACGGAGGCAGTTAATGTTGCGTAGGTGGAAGTATGCAGACCGGCAGATATTATTTATGTGTGACTGAAAGGATAAGGAGGAGTCGAGGATGACGCCCAGACTCTTGACCCGTGGGGAAGGGAGACCAAGGAGTTGTCTATTGGTAGAGTGAAACTGTTGATGAAAAAATGCCAGTACTTTATTAAAAAATGTTATCACTCTTTGTCATTTTTCTCTGGCATTGTTGATTTGAGTATTGAGTAGGTTTAGTACTGTGTGAATATGGGCCCCACATTTTGAGGGAAGGTTTAGGAAGGACCAAGGTTCCAACAGCTATCTTTTATGTGAGCTTCCTGATTGCTCACACGTTGACTATTCACATTGGTGTTTTAAAAAAGGCAGTGATTTTAGCTTTGATTTACGCATCAGCTCTTTTTTTAAGTGATTTTAGACCTGGATCGAGCCATCTTTTATTTCCTGTGGAGGTCCATGTGGGAACGAGTGCAAAGAAGAGTGATGAAGAAGCCAAAAGAGAAAAGAGGGAAAGGAGTGCCGGACCTGTTATTGTTTTTAGGGAGTAGATTTACAGCTATACACTTTGCAAATCAGTGTCTCACCCTGGCCGCCATCAAAGATGCCATTTGGACCTCAAGAAATTTGCTGGTCAAAAACAAGTCTTTGCAAGTCTTTGATCTTGGACAGTTACCTTGCAATCTAAAACTGTATATCCTATGGTCTCTGGAACAATAGTTGGCAGTTGGAGGAGTAATGGCTCTTTACAGTGAATATGCAAAAGAAGATGTTCACAAGTTCAGCCCAGGTAAATGCTCAGCCCATATTCACACAGACCTAAACCTCCTCACTTAATGCTGGTTACAATATTCTAATAATCAACAATGCCAGAGAAAAATGACAAAGTGTGATAACATTTTTTAATAAAGTATATGCTTTTTCCTTGCAAAGGTTTTTTTCCCAATAACATTTACAAGCATACCGTTAGTTACGGTGCCTGTGTTTGTCACAATGTGGAGAGCTGATGTTTGCAGGTAGTGTGGCCGAGTGGTCTAAGGCACTGGATTAAGGCTCAAGAAAATGGAAATGGACTCTATCACTGAAAGTCCCTCCAGGGGGGGTCCTGTGTTATCACAATCAACCGAATGGGAAGTTCGTATGACAATGCTGGGTACCTTCGATAGCTCAGTTGGTAGAGCGGAGGACTGTAGAGGCATAAAGCTGAAATCCTTAGGTCGCTGGTTCAACTCCGGCTCGAAGGATAAGTTTTTTTCCAGAGTTTCCCTTCATGGATCAATCAAGAATTTCTAATTCTGATGTAGAGATGGACAGACGACCCAAAAGCATAATACTTCTTGCCGAGACATAACATGAAACAAAAAAAAGAGGTGGGGTAGATATGAGCGCAGAAATCCTTTTACGACAGGCTTTACGTGATATTCATGAAACGTTCGTATCACACCAATCAGAGCGTAAGAATGATCGGACATTGATAAATGCAGCGGCTGGAAAGCGACTTGATTTTGCCACTATGAAGTGATAGTAGTATTGTGATGAATTTGCCTCGCGTGTGACACTCTTTTCCATCATATTCAATAACTAAACCAGATTATTCAATCCATTCCTCTACTTATATGCAAAGTAGTCTCATCCAGGACCTAAAGCACCCTAAGTAAGAATCATAAACCTAGACCAATGAACAAGGAGAGCCATGTCCTGCTCATTGTTCCTCATATCTTTTCCCAGTTTTTTTTTACTGCGTGCAGTTGAAGCAGGATATGAAAATTGCCAACATGCTGTACAACAATTGTGCTGGTTCCTAATCTGGGTTAATTTAACAATAAACTGGATTTTAAAATACAGATTAGGGTTGGAACAGCACCTTGCTTCAGGGCTCGTCCGGGAGTTGAACCCGGGACCTCTCGCACCCAAAGCGAGACTCATACCCCTAGACCAACGAGCCACATTAAAACAGCATAATAGTAATTTTCCATCAAGTAAATGTGATCAGTCAGTGACTTGAAAGGCAATTGTTAAGTAGTTTGTTTGGCATGGGGTGTTTTTATGGCTCCACTGCCAGATTGAGCTTTATGATTATATTGGACGAAAGACTACTTTTGAAGCAAAACATTTTACCAACATTGGAACTTGAATTTTGGTAAAAAGGAAATGCAGCTTGGATTTGTCACTGACTTGAAAGACTATGGTCAGGTAGATTGGCATGGGGTCTTTTCATGGCTCTACTGCCCGATTCAGCTTTCCGATCTCATTTGACAACAGGAAACATTTGATACAAAATATTTTTACCAAAACACAGACTTGATGTTGTCAGTAAAAAGTGAAAGTGAAATCGGGGTAAGGAGAAATTTTTGAGCCCCACCTGTCCCCATCACCCCAACACAATGCTAATGAAATACGCAACAAGCTTAAAATGCTTCCCCCTGTTTAGTTCTGACACTGGGGACAGAAAGTAGACCTGTCCCAGATGACCTGAGAGGTCTGGGGGGGGGTCATAGTGTAGTAGCAGATCAGAAATGTATTTTGGCCCTAAACCGTTTAGTGATTTATAAACTAGCTAAAGTACTTTGAAATCAATTCTTTGAGGTACAGGAAGCCAGTGTAAAGACTTCAGAACTGGAGTGATGTGATCCAGTCTCTTGGTCTTAGTGAGGACTCGAGCAGCAGCGTTCTGAATCAGCTGCAGCTGTCTGATTGATTTTTTAGGGAGACCTGTAAAGACCCCGTTACAGTAGTCAAGTCTACTGAAGATAAAGGCATGGACAAGTTTTTCCAAATCCTGTTGACACATAAGTCCTTTAACCCTTGATATATTCTTAAGGTGATAGTAGGCTGACTTTGTAATTGTCTTAATGTGGCTGTTAAAATTCAGGTCTGAGTCCATGACTACACCAAGATTTCTGGCTTTGTCTGTTGTTTTTAACATTGTGGTTTGAAGCTGAGCGCAGACTTTTAATCGTTTCTCTTTTGCTCCAAATACAACCACCTCAGTTTTTCCTTCATTTAATTTCAGAAAGTTCTGGCACATCCAGCCGTTAATTTGTTCAATGCACTTAGTCAGTTTTTGTATTTGACTATAGTCCCCTGGCGATAAGGTTATGTAAATTTGTGTGTCGTCCGCATAACTATGGTACCTTATTTTGTTGTTCTCCATAATCTGGGCCAGTGGGAGCATGTAGATGTTAAACAGAAGAGGCCCCAGAATAGAGCCTTGGGGAACTCCACACGTCATATTTGTATGCTCGGATGTATAATTACCTATTGTCACAAAGTAATCCCTATTCTGTAAGTAGGTTTCAAACCAGTTTAGTACTGAGCCAGAAAGTCCTACCCAGTTTTCCAATCGGTTTAGTAATAAGGCAAATTCAGCAAGGCAAATTCATCACAATACTACTATCACTTCTTAGTGGCAAAATCAAGTTGCTTTCCAGCCGCTGCATTTATCAATGTACGATCATTCTTACGCTCTGATTGGCTTGATACAAACGTTTCATGAATATCACGTAAAGCCTGTCGTAAAAGGATTTCTGCGCTCATATCTACCCCACCTCTTTTTTTTGTTTCCTGTTATGTCTCGGCAAGAAGTATTATGCTTTTGGGTCGTCTGTCCATCTCTACATCAGAATCAGAAATACTTTATTGATCCCAGAAGGGAAACTCTGGAAAAAAAACTTCTCCTTCGAGCCAGATTTGAACCAGTGACCTAAGGATTTCAGCCTTATGCCTCTACAGTCCTCCGCTCTACCAACTGAGCTATCGAAGGGAGCTAGCAGACAGCAGACAGCAGCCAGCACACATGCACTTCCCATTCTTGTTAATGTGATAATTAGAGTGCATTTTCTTAATTCTTTCTTGGGTCTTAATACCCAGATGTATTACCAGATTTGAAGTGAACATTGTATTGCCCAGTTATGGTGGTATAGTGGTGAGCATAGCTGCCTTTCAAGCAGTTGACCTGGGTTTGATTCCCAGCCATTGCAGCAGTTTTCTTTGAGTTGTGTTACTTGCTTTTTTTTTTTTTTTACAAGAATTCAGCAGAAAGGTTACTTGCACAACCTGGTTTGATAAAACCCTAGATCTCTTTGGGCTGCACGATTATGGCCAAGATGATGATCATGATTAGTTTGATCAATATGGATGATTATCACAATTATTTGTTAATTTTCTACTACAAAGTGCTGGAAAGGAAGGTTTCACCATCGTTGATCCTCAGGTTAACAAGGATCTCGGCAAGGTGATTGATGGATAATTGTAGCTACCTCACTAACCCTTCAGCCCAAATGACACAGCTGTAAGACATCGCGTTGGTTACCTTCCAGCTATGTAATTCATGCAAATGGCAGTGGTGGGATTTGAACCCACGCCTCCAGAGAGACTGGAGCCTAAATTCATTGGTTAGTAGTCATTACCAGACACGGGCAAAGTGCAAATCGTAGTGCACTGCCTGTCTCTGTGGATCCTCGTGGAGGGAGCTTGATTGATTAATATGCTCCCTTAATTGTACCATAACAGAGCTCTAATGTTTTATGAAAGCGGGTTGGGTGAGTAACCTTTCTGGTTACTTCTAGACAAATAAAGCACGTAACCACACAACTAAAACTGCTGTGATGGCTGGGAACCAAACCCAGGTCAACTGCTTGGAAGGCAGCTATGTTCACCACTATACTACCATCACTGGGTAATGATGCTACTGTCCTTAAAGGTTGGATTTCTCCTTTTTATTAAATTAAGGCATTAAGCTCAATTTCCTAAAGATGATTTTTTTAATTCCTCTTTTTAGTCAACTTCAGCATGGGTTCCTGAACGCATGCATACCACTGTATGCATGTATACCTGCATGCATTTCAAAATGTAGGCCAAGTATGTACTTAAAAAAAAGAAACAGAGTTGTATTGACACCAAAAAATTTTTTTCCAGCAGAAAGCACCATTTTAAGGACACACAGCAGACCTACAATGAAATCGTAATTGCACTGCTTTGAAAATAGTAAGAACCTTCTTCATCACAAACCTGATGGTGCAGTACTTGATCCACATGGATCCACTTGCTGTCCCTCTGGCTGTTCCTCTCTCTGTCCCATTTATGTTTTCTTCTTCCTCACTTTCTTTTTCATGCTCTTCACCCTCTTCTTCATCCTCCTCACCCTCAGGAATATCCCTCTCTGTGTCAGAGCCCTCACTTTCATCACATGCCCTCTCTCCAAACTCACAAAACTCAATACAACAACAGGCTTAAATGAACTGGCAACATCAGTTCTATGACTTACAGTTCTCAAGGATGCACACAATCTCAGCTGATTATCCTCCAGACAGCTTGTCTCTTATTCTTTTCTCTCACTTTTGTCTCTGTGTGGCGTGCGTGCCCGCTCGCGGTGTGAGGCGTGTGTCCGCGCTATTCTCTGACATGGACTCACAATCACTCCTGATAACTGAGTATTTGTACTTCATTACTTCCCATCTTTGATGACCATAAAGATTAATATGTACATGGTCTGCAGAACTGTACCTTCTAATTGAGGTAAGGCCACTTGGGTTGTCTTTGGGCTACTCTATGGTCTCCTGCAGAAGGATAAACCCCGGAGTCGGCTCACTCCAGGTTATTTAAGCAACAAACGTCCCTGGGTGGACTTGAACCACCATCCTTTCAGTTAACAGCCGACTGCGCTGACCTATTGCGCCACAGAGACTGCTCCTGTCTGATGTTTTATGAGCGGGAACTCGATCTTTAAGCCACAAGCATTTGCTTTATGACTTTTTGAGGTTGAGCTGCACATGTCTGCTTATCAGGCTATTTTCCTGTTACTCAGAAATTGGGGAAGCTGACTCATGCGGAAATGTAGAAGCTGGACGTGCATTGTATTGTTCTTACATGTCAATTGGATTCTGACTTTGAATTCAAGTATTTGGCATCCAACAAAATTTCGGAACTGATGATGTATCAGTCATTTTGCTGGTGGTTTCTTGGTCACAGCAACAAGCTTGAACATTGACATACAGTTACACGCCACGTATCACAAAACTGTTGGGTGGGGCCTTATGTATTTGCTTGTATTACATCAAGTGACCTGCATACCAATGACCGTCAGAGATGGCAAAAGTACTCAATGCCCATACTCAAATAGAAGTACAGATAATTGTGTTAACAAATACTAAAACTAAAATAAAAGTAGAAGTATTGATTTAACTTCTTTACTCAAGTAAAAGTAACAAAGTACAGGCTTAGAAATTGACTTAAAGTACAAAAGTAAAAGTAGCCTTATAAATGACAAAGCTACCTGGACCAGACAGAGCACGCTGAGAAACTACAGTGGACATGGAAAAAAGACTCTTTGTTCTTTATTCTTTATATGCCATTGCCTATATTTTAAATGGCTGTCTGCCAATAGACCAACAACATATAGCCTATTTATATTGACAGAGACTGGGACTCCAGGTTAATAAGATTCTGACCGAGTACCAAGATATGAATTCAAGTGTGATTTGGTGAGAAGTCTGTGTATTTTCCCATCCAATTGATGACGCAAAAATAATAACTAACTCCAGTGAAATTATTTTTGCGTGATATTTTAATTACAATCGTTTCCAGCCGCTGCCTTTATCAATGTACGATCATTCGTATGCTTTGATTGGTGTGATACGAATGTTTCATGAATCTCACGTGAAGCCTGTCGTAAGAGGATTTCTGCGCTCATATCTGTACTGGTTCCTACATTAGGTTGATAAATGAGGGCCATTAGCTCTAAGGATGTGCTTCAATCCATAACTAAAGTGAGCACACTAATGAGTAGCACAATGATGCAATTAGTTTACCTTGTCATAAGCTAAAGCCTTTTCCAAGCTACAAGAAAACAAGGCGCTCTTTTGCAAACGCACAGCTGGGAGTGCTTGAGAGCACTTTGAGGTGCAGCGGGATTTTTGGCTGAGATGCTTCGGGTGTGTTTAGGTGTGAGCCCAAATAGTCATCAAACAACAAAGACAAGAGAGCGATCATGCGGGGGAACCGGGGTATTGAAGTCCCGTCCATGCAACCGATGGATATGATCAAAACCTGTATACAGCCCAACCACTTACCAATCACATCACTGGAAAGTCATATTACTACAGGGTCCTGACCGGGTAGTGGATGTTAATTTGGCAAAATGGACAGTAGACTGCCAGAACATGATATTCCTCATGTTTTAGAGTGTCTAACGTTATGTCACCAGCAAAGGAGACCAGCGGAAGGTGGTTTCAATGCAGCGACCTCTGGGTTATGGGCCCAGCACGCTTCCGCTGCGCCACTCTGCTGAAAATCACCCCTGATGGGACTTGAACCCACAATCCCTAGCTTAGGAGGCCAGTGCCTTATCCATTAGGTCACTGGGGATTTACATTAACCACGTACACCAGTTCAGAAAAAATACATATACAGTTCTGGAGACATAATGAAACAGTAACCTTGACCTTTGACTTCCAAAACCAAAATCAGTTCATCCGCGACTCCAAGTGGTTATGTATGCCAAATTTAAAGGGACTCCCTCTAGGCATTCAGAGATTTTGCATTCACTTCACAAGAATCAGGAACATGGAGGCAGCAGTTGTCTCCAACCACAGATCCAGACTCCACAGCTCCAGAGCCAGAAACACCTGCAGGACGCGATTGGAGCTGCTTAATTTTCACAAGTACCAAAGGCTCGGCCAAACAGCAAAGCCCACCAAAAAGAGTTTCATCTCATCGGGGGGTTCCCCTTCAAGGAAGTCTTTAGTAAAAGGCGAAAGACTTGTGTGTTCTGAAGAGAAATCAGAGTGGGTACAGCGGTCTGATCGAGAGCAGCAGAAAACCCTAGTCGACCCAGTCCAAACCCTCGGGGTAAGCCTCACTGGGTGTCCAAACTAAAATGATAA
Organism: Etheostoma spectabile; assembly: GCF_008692095.1. NCBI lineage: Eukaryota > Metazoa > Chordata > Actinopteri > Perciformes > Percidae > Etheostoma > Etheostoma spectabile. Next base: position 236,901 of record NW_022604349.1, read on the forward strand.
GAGGCAACATGTGAATAATCAAGGTGTGAGAAATCAGGAAGCTCACATAAAAGATAGTTGTAAAGTCTACCAAATGTTTAACTTTACAACCCGTAAGCTGTTGGAACCTTGGCTGCCACATGTTCCCTTACCATCCCTCACAGTGTGATTCACAGATTGTCATGCCCATGGTTATGAACAGCTTTTACATTCAGATTTTACTTTTTTAAAATCAAGGCATTAAGATCACTTTCCAAAAGATGATTTTTTTTAATTCCTCTTTTAGTCAACTTCAGCATGGGTTCCTAAACGAATGCATACCACTGTATGCATGTATACCTGCATGCAATTCAAAATGTAGGCCAAGTATGTACTTAAAAAAAAGAAACAGACCCGTTTTAACACAAAAACAGAATTTGACAGCAGAAAGCACCAATTTAAGGACAGAGAAATCAGGAATATCACATAAAAAATAGTGTCAAGGTCTACCAAATGTTGCTGTTGGTTGATTGGTTGCCACCGGTTCCCAAACCTTTCCTCGAAATGTCACTCCCAGATTATCCAGCCCCTGAGCTTAAACAGCAGAGCAGAGTGGCGCAGCGGGAGCGTGCTGGGCCCATAACCCAGAGGTCGATGGATCAAAACCATCCTCTGCTAATTGGTATGCTTTGGAGCAGTATTAAGTGTGTTCATGTTTATCAAAGTGAAATGTCTACATTTGCTGAAGAGTGAACTTAATGACAAGTCAAGTTTATTTCGTCTATAAAAATCGAAACTACAGTTCTCATACTTGCTGTAACACCCATAAAAACCTGAGTGTAATACAATATACATTTAAAGTCCTTGTTGTGCTATCGGATAACCTGTACTCTGATTGAATACAACTCCTCAACTGATCGCACTGCATTCTGTGATATTCCCAGAAAAGAAAGTTTTAAGTATGAAACTCTTGTTCATTACATTTTACTTCATAATTGCAACTGCATGTGTTGCATTCATTTTTGCAAAACTCATTCTGTATATAGGTTGTATGATTGGGTTTGTGGGGGCCGTGTATGTGTGCAGGTTTTTTAGTGGGTCTTCACATGTGCTCATCTGCTGTAAAGCACAGTAGTAATCCATTGGACCAACAGGTCAAAAATTGACCTAGGAAAACTAATCACTATGTATTTAAAACCCTAAAATTCATAAATATAAAATTTTAAACCCATGTTTTTTGTTAATAGAAACTAATTTCTGATAAAGAAACTTAACATGTAAAATTTGAAGTGTTGATCCCGAAGTGACCTTTTTGTGCAATTGTTTTAGTTTGGAGGCATGCATAAAGAAATGGCAAAAAGAAACAGTTGTGCTTCCTGGCAGATTAAATCATTCATTGCTTACAATTTATCAGAGAAGTATGGTAAAATCAGTTCAGTTTAATATCACCACAGATATAAGTAGGTACATGCAGAAACATGTCAAAGGCGCGTCAGGTTGGCAGCCTGGTCGCCCAGCGTCAGGTTGGCAGCCTGGTCGCCCAGCGTCAGGTTGGCAGCCTGGTCGCCCAGCGTCTGGTTGGCAGCCTGGTCGCCCAGCGTCTGGTTGGCAGCCTGGTCGCCCAGCGTCTGGTTGGCAGCCTGGTCGCCCAGCGTCTGGTTGGCAGCCTGGTCGCCCAGCGTCTGGTTGGCAGCCTGGTCGCCCAGCGTCTGGTTGGCAGCCTGGTCGCCCAGCGTCTGGTTGGCAGCCTGGTCGCCCAGCGTCTGGTTGGCAGCCTGGTCGCCCAGCGTCTGGTTGGTTTTGAGCAGTTTTGGTGCGTTCAGGGGCAATTGAACATCTGCAAGTTTTTTAATAGCTGCCTCAGCTTCCACTTCATTGGTTTCCAGTTGTGCTGAAAATATGTAGAAATCATTAAGTCCCAACTACCCTTGACATTAATACTGTAAAGAATTTACCATTAAGGCTTCTTTGTTTTTGATTGAACAATAAAGCAAGTATTAAGACTTCCTTTTAAGACTTGACCTCTCCAAAACATTTAATTGGTAATTAGGCCAGTGGAGTTTGTTTACATTACAGAATCTGTGTTTAGATTTAGCTAGCACAGCAGTTGTGTTCATGTGCTGCATTCACTTTTTTGGGAACTTCCACGATCCCTACAGAGCTACCTTACCTTAAGTTGGCTGACTGACTATATAAATGTCTGAATAATTTGAGAAGCCAGCTTTATACCCACATTGAATGGTCAAAATAGCTTAAATCAAACATGGGTCGGAATCCCCAATCTAAAAAGCTAGACAACTTAACCTTAATTTACTACATTGTGCCACAAAGAACCTCAGCTGTAAATACAATTGCAACATTTTCCCAATATGGTTTCATAGAACCTGCTCACCTTCTTTAGCGGCTTGCATCAACTTGGACTCCATTGACTGGAGAAGTGCAAAGGCCCTCTTCATGGAGATATCATTGGGAGACACATCTGTAGCACAAAATAAATTCAGTTAGTGTCCGTAAGTAGCTCTTGAAAGATTCTGTCACTAACGCTCTTACCTCTAATCATTCTCCTCTGCAGCTCATCATCATGTCTTTCATTTGTGCTGCCAACTGGCAAACTCAAGCCTAAGGACAATGCAACTGCTGTTAATCAAATGTTTCTGCTGTTTGACACCACATATCATGAACTTATTCCAGCTAAATTTAATTTCAGTCATTGAGTAATTTACCCTACTCTTTACATTTGCTATACTCCACTACATATCTGAATACAAGCTTCATAACAGAAGAAATGTAACAACCTTTGTTAATCCAAACAGTCAGCACACAAACAACAAAGACCCAAACAGCTCCCATCACTCCAGTCACCAAGAGAAACTGGTTCCTGTGCTACATGCCAGGTTAAAAACCATCATGCAGGTAGCACAGCTGTTGCTGATCAGCTCTGATTGGCTCTCTCTGCAGAGTCAGTGCTAGTTGAGATTCAGCCCATGAAAAATGGGAATTTCGAAGCAAGGGACAATAATAGACGAGTAAAGAAAGTCCAGGAAGTTGTGTTTTTTACAAGAAAGAAAGTCAATGAGGTTTGTCTGAACACTGTTAGACTTTTTTTTTGTAAATTTGCGTTAACTTACTGGCAACGTGCTTTAACTTCCTGATTACATGTTTTTTTACAGTATAATACCCTTACTGTAACTTAGTTTTACAGTAGTGAAAATATCCTTGGTTTTACTGTTTAAAGAACTCCACAGTGGCAAAGCCCCAGGGATTGATTAAATTTGTTGAGAAATATTGTAAGGAGAGGCTGTCTTGGTTGACATACCTCTTCAACATTGCGTGGAGGTCTGTGGCAGTGCCTAAGGAGTGGCAGACCAGGGTGGTGGTTCCCCTCTTCAAGAAGAACGGCATCTGCCCATTACAGGAGTATTACTATGCTCAGGCTGCACTAGGCTCCTTGGTAAACTCTACTCCAAGGTGCTGGAAAGGACGGTTTAGGCAATCCTCAGCAAGGAGTGTGCCAATGTATGTAACATTTCAGCAAATGGCAGTGGTGGGATCTGAACCCACACCTCCAGAGAGACTGGAGCCTAAATCCAGCGCCTTAGACCGCTCGGCCACACTACCTGCAAATAGCACTTCCCCAAATCGTTACAAACACAAGGAACGTAACTAACGGTATGCTTGTTAATGTTATTGGAACAAAACGTTTGCAAGGAAAAAGCCAATACTTACATACTAAAAAATTTTATCACTCTTTGTCATTTTTCTCTGGCATTGTTGAGTTTAGAATATTATAACCAGCATTAAGTGAGTAGGTTTAGGTCTGTGTGAATATGGGCTGAGCATTTACCTGGGCTGAATTTGTGAACATCTTCTTTTGCATATTCACTGTAAAGAGCCATTACTCCTCCAACTGCCAACTATTGTTCCAGAGACAATAGGATATACAGTTTTAGATTGCAAGGTAACTGTCCAAGACCAAAGACTTCACTGAAATACCTCAAGTGATCAAAACAGTTTGTTAAAATAGGAAAAGTCATGTTTTTGATTACAAATTCCAGCACAGTTGTTCATTTACCATTCAAAAACAAAAGTACAATCATGAAACACATACTACTTAGATATTGCAGCATCCTGATCACAGCCACGGGGGGATCTGCATGTGCTTTCTTACCAGCAAGTTTCTGGAGGTCCAAATTTTATCTTTGATGGTGGCCAGGGTGAGCTTTTATGGTTATTAAATGATTAAACTATGAATCAGAGGTGCTGTTTTTGCTTGTGGGCGAGTCTCTCGGGTTCAGAGGGTTGGCCATTTAGACTGTAAACAGTATGTTGGTCACCTGGTCGTTAATGTAATAGGAAGAAGCTCCAAATTTGACAGTATTGACTGTAAGGGATAGGCTTTGAGTTACATGGAGGATACACACTTTGCATTCAGTCTCGTAATCACCATAAAAATTAGGTATCACTGAAATTGGAACTTTTGTTGCTGCAGTCAGAGTATACAGTGCTCACCCTGAATGGACCAGTATAGTGCATCAGAACTGCTTGTTGAATGGTCTATTAGCTTTGGAACCCCCCTTTCCCCACAGCTTTCAATTGTCAGATATGGGTGTGGGAGTGGGCACTGTGTCCAACCCTTTCTTTGTAAAAAAAACACTAAAAAAGTATCTTGGATGAGAGACAAAGCATCTGTGGAGGACCTTTTACCAAATCCAGTTGCCCTTGGCCTAGTTGTCACTTTTGGGGTTATAGCATGAATCAGGAACCACAACGTACACATCTGGACTCAATGTGGGCATTGTATGGCAATATTTGACACGTTTAGACTATAAAGACAGTTTTCAGTTTATTTCCCATCTGGCAGGTGTATTTGTGGACTCAGTTGGACATTTTGAAGATAATTGCACAATTATCAGTCTATTTCCCATCTGGCAGGGACATTTCTGGATTCAGGTGGACATTGTGGACAGAAACATTGGTGGATCTTGATTCCCAGCATAGGATTTAGCCCGTATTGCACATTGCCTTCACATCCTGCGCAATGTATTGCCATTGTCAAGCACATTGCCACCCTGGTGACTTTCTTCCATGTCTCCATGCACGCCCATATAGATCTGTTGGATTAGTCAGGATGGCTGAGCGGTCCAAGGCGCTGCGTTCAGGTCGCATTGTCCACTGGAGGCGTGGGTTCTAATCCCGCTTCTGACAGCTAGTGTTTTCATCTGGAACTAATGTCTGAGACATGATATTGGGAATAAAAAACGTATTAGTTCTTTGTATTCAAGCTGACATGAATGTGCGCAAGAAATGCAGTTGCAAGTAAAGCTTTGTGTTAGCATCTTTATTGTCATCAGATGTAAAGTTACCATGTGTTTGTACACAGTAGACATATCTACTGCTGCATTCACTGTCTGTGGCAAGTCCTTCAAAACCTGTTCTTGACTTGCTTTTTCCCTCATCCTCTGAATGCTTAGCTAACTAAATGACTTAAGTTGGCCAGTAATTGTTGCTTTTTCATCTTCGTTGTGATTGTTGTGTATCTTCAATATCATACATGTGGATATTATGAAAGAAACTGCCTAGCAAACCCTTGCAACACTTTTTAAGGTTCCATGGTGTAATGGTTAGCACTCTGGACTCTGAATCCAGCGATCTGAGTTCAAATCTCGGTGGAACCTGTTTTTAAGTTGTATGTCTGCATTAGCTTAAGTTAAGTGTAATGTCTTGTTTGTGTTGTAGTATCTATAGAGATTTGTGGTGTAGTATGGAACCATTGTCCTGTCTTTTATGTATTATGAAACTTATTGCCGCCTGTCTTGGCAGGACTCCCTGGAAGAAGAGTTACTGGAGCTCAATGGGAGAGTTCCTGGTTAAATAAAGGTTAAATAAAAATAAAATTAATCTGTAATATGTCCAAACATTCCTCTCTTCATTACTAACATACTGGAGTCGGCCATGTTTAATTGGATGCTCTCCAGTTATTGTTGTTTGGTAGATTAACATTATATTTTCCTACTTTGGGGACTTTTCATTTCATATTCTTTGTCTGACATTTTCTATTCCCTGTTTGTATTTTCTGTGACTGCATGTGGTTTTAAATCTGTTGGAGTTTCTTCAGACTAAAGCAAAGACACTGATGATGTCCTCCAAAAGACACATAAAGGACAGCAACCTGTTTCCAGAGGACACTAAAGAATGACGGAGCAGCAGGAAACAGAGCAGCTCAAATAGCAAACAGCTGATTTATTCATCTGACTCGTAGAATAACGCCAATGATTGACTTGTTTTAAATGTCTGGGAATGTGGAACAGCTCCATGCTGACTACCTGAAATAAAACAAGGCCACATGCTGATTATTGGGGACTTGATTTGATGGATTTATTCTTCCTGTTGTGTCTCTGTTTAAACTCCTAATTTAAAGGTAAAGTCAGCGTCCACTAAAGGTTGTGTTGTTGCTGCTGACAGACTCAGATCATTATTCTAAGTGTGTGACAACATTATGGGATGGATCCCAACAGAGATAGACCTTTTGTTAAAGAGGAACATCCTTTTAGTTTAGATCCTTTAGTTTCCAACCAGACCAGAGTGGTGATTGGAGGAACAGTGGAAAGATGAACCAAGACGGCTTTTCATATATATATTTTCAGTATAGTTCAAAGTCAAAGTCAAAGTCTGCTTTATTGTCAATTTCTTTACATGTCATGACATACAAAGAGATCAAAATTGTGTTTCCTTCTTTCCCACTGTGAAAACAAGACATATTTTAACCATTAGGTCACAGACAAACATAATATTCAAGTAAACAATATAAAAAGTAAAAGTGAAAATAAGAAGGAACATACAATGAAGAAAATAAGAGCAGCAAAATTTGAGTTGAAATGTGCAGTTGTGCATACAGTAGACAGTCAATATAATAAAATAGTTCAAAATCAGGCCAATAAATGGCTGAGGTAGTTCTGTTTTACCTAAGTATGCAAGTGGCATAATGGTGCAAGTTATGTAAGAGCATAGTTGTTTGTTATTAACAGAAATCAACCTGTCAACATTTCTTAATTTTTTACTGCCAGTTCAAAATGGAGCTGAACACGGAGGAGGATTCCTCCCTAACGGCCGCTCTGCTCTGCTCCGTGCCCCCGCTGTCCGGTAATAGTTAAAGCAGATAAAAACCTAAACAACACTCAAAAGCTTCAAGATAAAACTTACTTAAGAAGCTTCTTCATTCAGGTTCATGAGAAGGCCTGTTTCCAGCCAGACTATGAATTGATTCATGAAATCCCAGTCCCATGTGGTCTAGCGGTTAGGATTCATGGTTTTCACCCAGGTGGCCCGGGTTCAACTCTTGGTATGGGAATCGGTATTTAGCTGGTGAAGGTCTGCAGAAAGATCTGTACAATCTCCAAAATTGATCTTGTATTAAATCAGAGCTGTAGTTGCATACGTACCCTACACTGTTGGACTTTGCTGTAATTTCTACATTTAATTACCACAAAATGCCCAGTAAAATACCATGACTTTCTTTTTCAGTTCATTACTGTAATAAACATTGCATTATGGGTATTACCATTTCATTTACAGTGATTTACTCTATATTTTGAGTTTGCGGTACACTGTTAGACTTTACTGTATTTCTACAGCTACTTACCACAAAATAACCAGTAAAATACCATAATTTTCTTTTGCGGTTCATTACTGTAATATGCATTGCATTATGGGTAGTAACATTTAATTTACAGTGATTTACTGTATTTTTTGAATTTGCGGTAGTCTGCTGTAAAACAACAGCAGTAGTGCTACTGTAGTTGAATAAGACAGACTTAAATAAAATATTTAGTTTATGTTATAGAATCATTAAAAATGAAATGGAAAAATAAAATATCTCTATAAATTAAATTATTTCATTTTATAGAGATATTTTACATTTTATTTATTATGCTTTTAGCAGTAAATGTAATTTAAAAAATGTGACATGCTTTCAGCAGTGTAAATAACTTATTGAGAGTTGTAGAGACAAACAAGAAAGGGATTATGGATATAAATGCTTGACCGCCATATTTGACCTCTGACCTCACGACTTCTAAAGAATAGCGGGTAGATACTTCAAAGGTGTTGAAAGAAGTAGCGGCTCGAGACATCAAAGGAGGACCGCTTTGGTCCGTGTGCAGCAGAGTCCGGTCACACACACTACTCAGAGAGAGCTGGAGCAGCGTCAAGGTAAGATCAACCTTTAATAATTCTGTGACATTAAAATCTCTGCTGATAGCCTTAGCAAGCGGCGACGTTAGCTTACCAACCTGTGTCATAGCTAGGCTAGAGCTAGCTGTTAACTAGCTTCCCCCCCCCAGGGGAAAATTAGGATTAGCTAGCTATAATACGACGTTCGGTAAAGCTAACACAACTCGTTCTATATGCGCTGTTCAGGACACCTTTTTTACTTTACTGTCAGACCATTGCCTGAAATACAATGTAACCCATATTCTGGAAGTTTAAGGTCGGTTGCTGCTAGCTTTTGAGCTAGCTGTTGCTGCATTTTGGCTAACATTACCTCCGGTTAATGCTAACGTTATGTTCTCGATTCTGTTGGTTGGTTTGTCAGTGTTTTAGAATGATTAAGCAAAACTTATTACAGCTAAATTATAGGCCTAGTATAGGGTACGCAGTTATATTAGTGGAGGTAAAGTTAACATTAAACCGTTATCTTTACATTGTCCATCTAGTTAACATTTAAGCTATGTCTTTAAAAAACACACACAAAAAAAACACCCATTCTATATGTTGGGTGACAGTAAAAGCGTCTTTAAGTAACGTTAATGTGGTGGATGGAAAGGGAAAAAAATAATCTTTGTAGTTTTTTTAGCTAAAAAAGACGTGTGGTTAATTTAATTCAACGTTAACCACATTTAGCTCTAGTTCTGGTGGAAAATTCAGTGTCTCCAGCATTTATGGAGAGCAGTTTTTTGCCTTGGCTTCAGGGTTTGGCCACTTAAAACCATCGGGATGTCCAGCAAAGATTTGCCTCAGGGCCTTACTTTGCAGTAGTATTATTGCTTTCTGTAATGTGACATTTCATTGAATTCATCCTATTTAGTGTATGAGACCTTAGCAAAAGAGTGTGTAACTCAAAGAAAGTTAGGAGTTGAGTCAATAGCTACCATCATACAACACAGAATTAGGAATATTCTGTAGACATGTGAAAAACCATCAGCACTCGGCAAACTATAAATTTGCCATGAGCTTGTCAATCTGTGACAGTCACAGATTAAAGGCAGACTCAAAGGGTAGCACTTTAAAGAAAAAGTGTGAATGTGTTGTGTCGCTGCTCTATGGTCTCCTGCAGGATTAATCCCAGAGTTGGCTCTCTCCAAGATATTTAAGCAACAAACGTCCCTGGGTGGACTTGAACCACCATCCTTTCGGTTAACAGCCGACTGCGCTGACCTATTGCGCCACAGAGACTACACCTGTGTGATGTTTTTTTGAGCTGGAGCTCGATCTTTAAGCCACAAGCATTTGCTTTATGGCTTTTTGAGGTTGAGCTGCACATGTCTGCTTATCAGGCTATTTTCCTGTTACTCAGAAATTGGGGAAGCTGACTCATGCGGAAATGTAGAAGCTGGACGTGCATTTTATGTTTCTTACATGTCAATTGGATTCTGACTTTGAATTTAAATATTTGGCATCCAAGAAAATTTCGGAACTGATGATGTATCAGTCATTTTGCTGGTGGTCTCTTGGTCACAGCAACAAGCTTGATCATTGACATACAGTTGCATGCAACATATCACTAAACTGTTGGGTGGGGCCTTATGTATTTGCTTGTATTACATCAAGTGACCTGCATACCAATGACTGCAAAGATTAATATGTACATGGTTTGTAGAACTGTACCTTCTAATAGACATAAGACCTCTTGGGTTATCTTGGGCTGCTCCATGGTCTTCTGCAGGAAGATAAATCCCAGAGTTGGCTCACTCCAGGTTATTTAAGCAACAAACATCCCTGGGTGGACTTGAACCACCATCCTTTCGGTTAGCAGTTGACTACGCTGACCTATTGCGCCACAGAGACTGCGCCTGTCTGATGTTAAGCTAAAGAATGTGTAACTCAAAGAATATGGTGTTAGGAGTTGAGTCTATAGCTACCATGGTTTATGGGGGAAAATAAAAGTTAAATTAAAAAATGTATTTTCCTACCCACTTAAACCGGTGTGGGTATCTCAAGGCTATTAGCTGCCATTTAAGGAGATTAAGAACAATTAAACGATGGAGATGAAGCAGAAGCATCAGTGGCGGGAACATAAAAGCAAAAATCCCGCATTTGACGGAGCAGCTATAGGCCAAGCCTACAGCATATAGTCCATCCATCTGAGGCTGGGAGCTATTTTACTGATGTCTTTCTGTCATATTAATTTGTTTCTTCCCTTTTTTTGTTTTTTTTGTTTCAGAATGGCTTTCGATAAAATCTTGCTTACCACACCGGAGACACCATACTACAAGCCCCCGTCTATACCATAGACCGTTAATATAAGTGGACAGAGCATCCGGTTTCGAAAAGTGCAACCACTGCGGAAGTAACTTAAACCTGCATTCTATCTGAATTCCTGCAGAGGGCGACACGCGTGGTTGCAAAAGAGGTTGGTTTCAATAGAAGTCTATGGCGAAATGAGCCACTTCTCACTTGATTTATTACCTCAGTAAACAGCTTCATAATGAGTTTATGGTCTCGATCGCTAGTTCTAAGTATTCTGCAATACAGAATGATGTTCATTTTTGAAATTACGGTCTCGTTGATTTTAAAATCGGCGATAAAGCCGGGGGTGTTTTAGGGCGTGGCTATGATGTGATTGACAGTTCTCGGCCTGTCAATCATGACAGAGTGTTAGCAAAGCTTGTCCACGGCACCTGAACTTCATTTGGGGGTTGACTGTTTCATCGCTGTGGCTGTGACATTTTGGTCGGATAATAATATCTTGTTCAGCGGTCGGTTGCACGGCAAGACACTCAAAGGAATCGGCAGTTCAGTTTTTCCGGTAAGTAAAATTATATTTTGTTTTAATACAGTTTTTCGTTAGCCAACGTTAGCATCTCAATTAATATCAGTTAGCTAGCTTCTAGATTGCACCTTGCTAAGCAAGCTAGCGGGCTAACTAATAAGGCTATGCAGACCGTATAAACGCATGCAGTCTATGTATAAACGTATTAAAATATATTTAATGTTACAGTCGAATACAGAAGGTATGCACCGATCTCGCCTGTGATCTGTTGATCTGTAATAGGTGGTATGAGTGCTAATCGATGCGCATGTAATGGTAACGTTAGCTTAAAATCAAAGCCTGATGTAGCTAACATTATATTGCAAATTCATAAACCCTGTTAGCACGGGGTAAGATCAGCGTGGAACAGCGTGTGATTCAGACATAACCCCTCATATCTTTGTGTGGCGGATTTGTACGTCAAACGTAGACCTGCTTTTGAGTCAAATATATGTATTCCGAAAGTCTGGGCAACGTTACCCGGAGGCGGGCGAAAGACGGCCATGGCGAGGCCTGCACACCCCACCCCAGTCGGGGCTGCGGATCTTTCTGGGCGAGAGGTTACAGGCACCCTGTCCCCCTCGCCGCGGCAGCACCCACCCAGCATCACCATCACCACACGGACTAAGCTGCGGGAGGGAGCGCGTTGACTTGGAGACGGAGGTCTCCGGGTGGGGGAGTGGGTCAGATTGTTAGCGATAAAATGGCGCACATGAAACAATTAGACATTATTTTACGATTCGTTGGGGTATGACATTATATTAATCTATTAAATATACATTTCAATCATTTTCATTACAGATGCATACAGCAGATGTGGTGCCTTGTTAGTGTAAATTGATAGTATGTACACCTTTTGGGATGTGAGTTCTAAATGCACAACATGAATTTCTGTCCTAACAGACTTCCTTTTGATGAGGCCAGGCTGAAGCAATGGTTGGTGAACATGAGGAGAGAGAGACCAGCAAATGGAACCACGAAAAGTCACGTCTGCTGTTCACACTTTGAGGAAGATCAGTTTTTTAGAGACAAGCAGGTATTATTAATTTAAATAAATAATTTAGTGTGTGTCTCATAAATTAGCTCATATATTAATATAATTAATTGTGATCTACCGTGCCTTAACTACATGTTTGTCTTTTACTGGAACTACAAAGGTATCCACACTGAAAACTGAATGAGCAGAGCCTCCAGAAGGAAGACGAGGTGTATAGAGCCTCCAGAAGGAAGACGAGGTGTATAGAGCCTCCAGAAGGAAGACCTGGTGTATAGAGCCTCCAGAAGGAAGACGAGGTGTATAGAGCCTCCAGAAGGAAGACGAGGTGTATAGAGCCTCCAGAAGGAAGACCTGGTGTATAGAGCCTCCAGAAGGAAGACCTGTTGTGTAGAGCGGCGTATTTGGTGCCATTTCATCTGGATGTGGAAACCAGAGCGTTGACCACATCCAAAGTTCTCAAATGTGTTCTGATTGTAAAAATGCCAGAAAATCATTTTTGGTTCAGCTTCTTCTGCTGGAAGGATGGACAATCTTTTGGCACTTGGTAGTTAGAGGTTCAATTTCTTGTGGTTGACTTAGTTTCTGCTGTAGTTTGAGAGGTGATAGTAGTAACATTAAGTAGTTTTGTGGATTAAAACTTTTATAAATATTAAACTGGAATAAAATAATGAATATACTCTAGCAGTCACAGGTGAAAGTATGTTTGGTAATTTCACATAAAGGGTCTTGTATATTTTATGTATTTATGTACTGTTAGAATTAAATATTGACATTGCATGTCCTATGGTTTTTAGTTTTCATACTTTACAAATGTCAGTAACTAATGATTAAATCAAATGTACCTGATACATTTGATTTAATCATTAGTTACTGACATTTAATAAGTTGTTTAATTCTCCTTTGCAATTTGTGATCATACGCTATGATTTTACAATAGCCCTGCACAGATTAAACAGCACCTAGTGCATTTTCAATTATCTACTAAAAATGTTCAAAATACACAAGAAAAGCAAGTATGGTAACATTTATGTGTATTAAAGCCAAAATAGAAAGACACTTTTAATCAATTACAAATTCTATAAAATTACCAATGTCTTCTTGTATGACTACAATGCTGGATGTTCCTATTATAGTTACTTCAGAAAAACAACAAATGTAGCTTTAGAAGGACCTTTATTTCACATTGAAATGGGCATCAAAAAATACATTAACCAAACACTAAAGATTTTTAAAAATATATGAATTAAATAATGTAGTTCACCTTTTACAAGAGTAAATTCCATACATAAAATACTGCTGTGGGTTAATGTAAAGGCAAACTTAACTGTCACAAGACATGTCTGCATAATAAAGAGGTCGTTGAATCTCTCACACTGTTAATTACAGTAGAAATGGTTGACATTACAAATCAAAATATAAAAATACAGCTTAACATTTAAATCTTACAGCACTTGTGCTATCATGCCCGGATACTGCAGGTGGAGGTGCTGCAGGTCCTCCTCCATCCCTGCAACAAGGTTGACGCCCTTGACATGTCTCAGGTCATTCCCGCCACAGTGAATAAGGAGGACGTCCGGGACAGCTCTTCCTTGTAGGGACTGGTAAAAGAAAGGGAGAAGTCTCTTCCACCGCAGACCAGCCAAGCAAATATTTTAAGCTATAGAGAAAAAGGATAAATGAACAGCACTCTTAATTACACACTATTTGAAAATGCTTTGTTACCTTGGCTTAGTTGTAAAAAAGTCTGATTAAAGTTTAATGTTATACAATATATAGCAAAAGAAAATTAACTAATACTATTGCTTATTTCTGGGGCATTTGGGGGGTGAACATGCCATCGTGGCTCTCAGCACTCTTATTTCTAAAAGAATGAAAGAATCATCAATTTCCATTTGAGCCCCTCATAGTTAAATATCTATGCACACTAGCATGTAACTGTACTTCATTAATTATCCAGGAGAATACACATGAATCAACAACAGTCTATTGTTCTTTAGTGTAATTGTAACTTAGTTAAATAAGCTTATTTCTGCTAACATTAGCTCTTAACAGCATGTCAAGGTTAAATGCCCCAACTATAGACTGACACGGCAAACAGTAGCACATTATTGGTGCATTATGGTTATTACAGTTAGCCAAACGTTATAAGAAACTTGGTTATACATGTGCTAACAGCGTTACACAATGATAAGCATTGATAATCGCCATTTAGCATTTCGCTGACACTACGTTTAAACTACGAGAAGTAAACTTCGATTAAAAAAATTAACGTTAGCATGTTTTACCATAGCTAGTTAAGCGGCAAGCTAACGTTACAGACAATTTACATGGTAACTTCAGATACGTTTACTTTACTTTGTTATGTGACTCTTATATGTTACATAACCATAGACTATATGGGACAAAGATATACTTAAAACCTAGTGAAGCTAAATCTTACCTTGAATTATTCAGCAACAGTTGCAACCAGATTGCCAGTGAAAGTGGTTAGCTAAGGTTACGGTAGAGCAGTGTTGCTAACTCTCAGCTAACGTCAGTCAGATCCCGCCCATAGACTGTATATCCCGCCCACCGGTCGGTGGCTCCTCTCTCACTCCGCCCTCTTCTCTAAAATCGTCACATCCGCAACCAAGATGGCTGCGCCCATAAACGCAAACTCGACGACTCATTTCTGATCTCCACAAACCAATGGGTGACGTCACACATGCTCTGTCCATTCATATTAACGGTCTATGGTCTATACACGTTTCAGCTTTAGTTAGTAAAACAGAAAAAAGAGTTCTGTTCCTGGAGCTTTGAGGACGGAGCAGTACGACCATTGCTCTCCAAAGAAAATGTATTAGTAATATTACCAGATGGAATTCTCTCATTAAAATAACTTTGTTTGAGGAATTTGCCTCAAAGGTAAAATGTGGATGTAGTTACGTTATGAGGGGGTACACCCTGCGGGGCCAGGCGCCACCCTATTCAATTAATGTGACCAAAGACACACAATTCTTCCGATCCGCGCCTCTTGAAGTGGCCGATGCCCTGAGGGAGGAGGCGGAGAAGCTCCTCTGCCCGTCGTCCGTAACCACGGAGATAGTGGAAGCTGTCAGGGCAGGGGGGCTTCTCACCGTCCAAGGAGACGTTGTGAAGGTCAGTTAATGAATTTTCCAAAATGACAACATTAATTTAGTTGTGGTGTTGTAAGTAAATTGTGTTGAAAGTAGCCTATTAACATGAATACATTGTGTTTTCAGGTCTCAGCAATTAAATGGGTCCAGGTGGGGGGGGGGGGGGGGGACTGTGTCCCTTAAAACCAAATCATTGGATCAGGTAGCTATAAACTACTGATAGTGTTGAAAAGATGTTTCAGAAAGATAAAAAAAGAGATGAAGACTTTATTAGGCAGGCTACTGCTAAATAGAGAAGGAGTGAACACCAATAGCAAATTGAAAGGTCCTGTAGTGTAAGGAGTCCTAGTTTGGAACGACCGAGGTCTGTGACAGTGTTTCTTCAACTCAGTCTGTTCAGGGTGGGACACCCTGTCGCAGCCTGGTCATTGGCAATCACAGAAATAATACACTTACACACAATACTCTGGACATAGGATGTTTTGTTGTTATTATAAACTAATATACATGACATATAACCTAGCAATGCTGTGGTAATTTAGTATTTAAAGGGAATACGGGATATTGTTTTACAGGGATACAATAATATACATTTCTTTTTTATAGGACAAACATCAGGTGGAAGTGAGCCTGTGGAGGGATGCAGCGATGGTTCCCATCCAGTTGGGTCAGCAGGCAAAGCTGACTCATTTAAACGGCAACAAAACCTCGTATGGTTTCCGCCTCCAGTCCACAAGCCACACGGCCCTTGAGGTATTTTTTTCATTGATGATTTAATTTTTAATTAAATCATCGCGAGTATTGATGTAAGTATGACAAATAAGAAATGTAAAATATTTAAAACACCCTCTATAAATATTTCAATAAAGTGATTATACATGCAATGCCTTATTTTGTATTTATAGCCTTAGATATTTTGAAAAGTTTTTAGGTATCAATTTCTGACAGTTGTGGCCTGTTGCTTACACTTTTTGGCTGAATTTGGCTCATTATGTCAAAACTCTTCACACAAGGCAATCAGACATAGCTATTTCAAAATGAAACTCTGCAATCAAAAGTTAACACTCCTTTCTAAAAATGAAGTTCTTCCCATAAAACCATACACACACACGCACCGTTTGAATGACTCTTTCATATCACCAGCAAACACTGATATAAAACACTGCAGTCTTTGTGTTTCTATTTTTAGTGTCGTTTTCTCAGACTCAGTCTTCTGTAAAACTCAAAAGTAGAGTTTCTGCAGTAGCTTATCAAAGAAGAGTTTTCAGAAAAAATAAACATTCTGACAGAAATAAATAAAAATAGAATCACAAATCATCAAATTTAGCAAGAAAACAAAAGCTAAAAACATTGCTGGATACAGTAAATTGCTATTGCTTAATAAAGGAGAATATTTCAATAAGGGAGGAGTGTTGGATACCTCCTCTCTGAAAGATTACAGTGCATGAGTTCAGTACATTTAGGAATATTAATATTCTGAGGCATTGCAGAAAACTAGAAACAGAAAACTATTGTCAATCACCAGTGCAGTTTTGATTTTGAGGCAACACTGTTGTTTATTAACTTCGGTGGACTCCTCCAGAGGATGGATGTTTTATTTCAAACATTGTGATTACAGGAACTTGAAATCAGTTCTAAGAAATGTTGATTTCCTCCGTCCAGGACCCGGTCTCCACGGCTGTGGTCAGCGCTCTGGGAGCCACTGGGTTTGGGAAGCCGGGCTCCCTGCAGCTCTCGGTGGAGGATGAGGACGCTGTGTACGAGATCGAGGAAGCCCTGTGGGCACCCTTAGAAAAACTTTTAACAAAGCTGTCTTTTTATTTAAAAATTAAAACCTCAGGCAAGAGGCAGAGGCCTGTGATAAGGAAGAATAAGTTTGGTAGTTCTGTTTAGTTTACTATAGATTTGTTGTTTGATTATAATGTTACATTTTGTTGTTAAAAATGTTCAGTTGAAATGTTTAATTAAAGGTTACATGTTTTGCAATTTTGGTTGTCATTCATTTCTTCAGGAAATACTCAAATATTGACACACTTTTGACATTACATAGTGTCATCTACTGTTGCTTCTGTACAAGTTTCATGAAAAGGTTTTACGCTACGTTAGGAAAAGCAAAAGGCAGGCTATTGTATATTAGCCACCAGTTCACACTCAGTAACAAAAAAGTAATTTACTTAACACGATGGGATTAATGAAGTTTTAAAGTTTTGATCATAAGCAGAAAACACATATACATTATAATAATTGCATATTTAAAGATGTTATTTCCCCTAACAAGACACAAAGGCTGTATGATGATATTTATTCTCCTTTAACTTAGCAGGAATAATAATACTTGATGGCAGTACAGAATGCCAGAGTTCATTACTGCATTATATTCAAATGTATTTGTTTTATTTTAAGTTGCCAGCTGCCGCCTACATTTTGTTTTAAGGCTCAAACGCTATAAATAACACCACATCTTCTCTCTCAAGGACGCTGGTATTACCCAATCGTTGGTAGAGATGACTCTTCATAATATTATTATTATTATTATAATTATTATTATATAATTGGGTGGATTGCATATTATATACATTGTAATGATGTGAGAATCTACTTTGGTATAAAAAAGCATGAACACATTAAAGTGAGACACTACAGGTGAATAGACTAACAATAACTTAAAGATATCACCATGAAACTTTAACCATTGATTACTCACATAAATGAGAGAAAAAAATGTATAGAAGGTTTCTGTAATTGATGTTTAAATATGCGAATCAGGTTATATCTAATTAAATATCTGCTAATTTGCATCTTGAAGCGAAGAATCTGACCATTGAAAAAAATAAGGTTCAAAATTCTTTTTGCGTTTCTTGATATATTCAATGACAAGACATTTACAGAAGGGACTATGAATATCTCCTTTTGTTACCCAGTTAATGAGAAAATCTGCCAAGAGCCTTGAATAATGGATTTGTAGGCATAACATGTCATAAAAATCAGGCCAAAAATGACTTCTCAACAAATCCCTCTGTAAACACCTTCAAAATATGGTTAGGTATACGACTGTACAGTTTGGTGAATGTAGGTGCTACAGAAGTGGGAAACCTTTGCTTGGAGTGTGAGAAACAACGGCCTTTAAAGACTTTTATGGCAAATTTGACTAATTTCTATTGAAATCCATGAATATGCAGACAAAATATGCCTTTAGGTCCAAGAGCCATGTCTCACACTGTTTAACATCCAAAGTCATTATTGCTTCATCCATCACTGATCTGAATTATATATTATTAATAAAAGATATCAGTGTAAGCTGATATGCCGGGTTCATACAGATAATAATAATAATAAATATTTTCACACACACTACTATCTAGTAAGTTCTGAAAAGGATATCTCTGTTGCTATGTTCATGGAGCAGCTCCAATGTTAGCAGGGCCCTGATCAAACCAAAACTCCATCCGAAAAATAAGAATTTTAAAAGTTGTCTGCTTGTCATCTTGTAAACAGACCTGATCATGTATGATTTCAGATGTTTTACTAATCATCACCATGATGTTGTTATTTCGGCATACTTAAAATCTGTGTATTGCAATTAAAAACCTGTAGTTTAAGACACAGACACATCATATGTTACAATGTATTGCTTATCAACCAGGTATAATAGAGGCGCAGTGGTCTGATACATGCCCTTCATGTGAAAGTACCGATATTTGTGTTCAAATGTAAGGAGTAGAAGTAAAAAGTCACCACAAAAATAAGTACAAATATCAGAAGAAATCTACTTGAGCACAGTAACGAAGTATTTGTACTTCGTTACTTCCCATCTCTGGTTACAACAGACTTATAGCTAGCTAGCTACTTACGTTAGCCACGTCAGCTCTATTAGCCCCGCTGCTAAACTTGTTGTAATGTTAGCTAGCCAAGAAACGTTAGTAGCCTTAATTAACTAACTTGATGTTAGCCCCATAACAACAAGAGGTAACGCACTCCGTTTCAGTTAGAGCTCAGTTGACTTTGTTATTTGCTGAGCAAATTATACAAATACGTTACATACATTCATGTTGTGTTGCAGAAAAAAGACGTTAGCATGCTAACAAAGTCAATCAGCTGGCAAACGAACTTACTGTTAGTGCTGGCAAGAAGTCCTTCAATGGTGAAAACAGTGAAAAATGTGCTGATATCTCTCCCAATCTCCGTATCTCCGTATCTCTCTCTGTATGCCTTAACGTTATTCTCTCCCTAAATAGCAAAGCTGTTAGTTTAAGAATAAAGCACCATTAAACAGAATGCACGGTCATTTATACCAGGGGTTCCCAAACTTTCAGTCAACGACCCCCAAAGTAACGGTGCAAGTGACTTGCGACCCCCCCCCCACTATAAACTTGCATTGCGTGCAACCGCGCACGCACCATAGGCGTGAAAATCAAAAGAGCTGTTCCCTTTTTATTTGTTTGCTTGGTTTTATTTTAAATTTAGCCACTAGTTTTATCTTGTGTTAAAATCATGGCTAACATTTGCTATTGTAATTGTTTTTAAATTTTTGTTTTATTTCTGGAAATCAACTTGCGACCCCCCCCCCCCCCTCTGGCTCGCGACCCCCCTGTGGGTCCCGACCCCCATTTTGGGAATCACTGATTTATACTACACTATTTCAAATATTCAAGTCAACCAATCACGGAGGGGGTGTGAGCATTATTTCGCCTGACAGAAAACCACATACAACACAACTTAATTATGCATTTAGTTTGTAATAGAATGAATTTCTTTTTCATAAACGCCCACTAATATAATATTTGATCATCTTTGAATTTATTTCTTTTCTTTTGAAAATAATAATAATAATTCTGTGCATTTTTCTGCTGCTGTCAATCACCTAGCACCTTAAAAGAAGAGAAAAGAGATTCTTTACCGTGGTCGGGAGACAGCGCCCCCACAGTCCCTTTATGGAGAAAAATGGAATTACTCCATTCTTTCATTTGGATTGTGGAGCGAACAGAAGTAAGTAATGTTGTCTATGTATTGCATTTTTAACAAATGTTATTTTTTTGTCGTTCTGGTGTTACCCATATGGCTTAGCATTTGCTGGTGTAGTTGCAGACTTTCAGAAAGACCATTATAGATAGCCTATAGGCCTATATAGATATTTTTTATACATTAAGGTTGATTTAGCTAGCTAATCCAAAAAGCACATGGTAGTTTAGCATAATTGCTTTGAAAGTAGGCAATTTAGTGACTAACTTGGATGCCGTTCTGGTTCTAATTGTGATGTGCCTTGATTTGGCTAAATATTAGTGTAAATGTTGCATGCTGAAAGGGATGATTTTTCTTTTTTGCTCCATTTGTTCAGATGCATCTCCAATGAAACTGCCGTCCGTCCAGGACCCTGACATTGAGAGGGCGCGGCAGGCCCTGCAGCTGTGTGCGGTAGGTTGAATGGTTATAGTGTGCTTTGATTCTTAATAATGTCTGCATGTCATGAGCATGTCAGCTGCGTGGCGTGACCGTTTTATTTCGGCTCCCATGTGAAGAGCTTGTCCTGCGTGACACATGCATTCTAGAAATAGCAACAATTCCAAAATTTGCAGTACAGTGAAAAGGTTCACAAATAATTGCAATTGACATAATAGTCTCTTTCAGTCAATTTATTTGGTACTTTTTCAAGAAAAATAAAAGTTTGATTGTTGTTCATTTTGCTGTCATGTAACACAGATAATGTAATAACACAGGTACACATCAGCCTGACGTAAACCACGCCTCTTAAAGATCATAACTCAATTATCTCAATTATCATAACATTTGAAATAACAATACAAATATTATCCCTTATATAAATTAATTTTTGCATATGTAAACAAGGGGCATTTAGTTAGATTAGATTTAACTGTACTGTCATTGTGCAGCGTACAAGTACAAAGACAACGAAATGCAGTTTGAATCCAACCAGATGTGCAACAAGAAAAAGCAGAAAAAATTGCAATATAATTTACATACGTTCAGACAGGTGGTGCATAGGCAGGACAATAAATATATTGTAGTGTTATAAGAGCAGAATAAATATGGCTATGTAATATATACAATGTATGAACATCATGTACAGATGTGCAACGTAGTAGCAGTAATATATACTAGTAATAAGAATAATATATATATATATATATATATATATATATATATATATATATATATTAGGGCTGTCAAAATTAGCGCGATAATAACGAGTTAACGCAATCATATATTAATTCGATTAAGAAAAAATGTCGCAATTAACGCACGTTGTCTTTGACTCCTTGAAGGACCCGTATTGAGGTGTTTGCACAGGGCGCACGACACTGATGAACAGTAGCTGTGCCGCCAAGTGGTAGTCTCATAGAAGGGTGTGCAGCCAGATTGAAAAGAATCAGCACAGAAGTTGAATTATGGAGAAAGAAGGGATAATGGATGGGAAGTTTATTTTCAAAACTTTGGCAGATAGTACAGTTGACAAAATGAAAGTTATATGTAGCATTTGTCGAGCTGAGTTTAGTTATCACCGAAGTACATCCAGTCTGAGGAATCACTGCAAGCCAAGCACACGGATCCCAGCGTAAGCTCTGCTTCTGGTAACGTACGACAAACTACACGTGACAGCCGTTTTAGAAGCAGATCGATGGATACGTCGACCTCAAGTAAACTGACCCAAGCTATAGCTAAATGGATAGCCACAGCATGCAGGCCAGTTTATATAGTGGAAGACGAAGGTCTCCGTGATATTATCCGGATTGCCTCCGGTGACCTCACGTACGAGATGCCATCCAGGGCCACAGTCAAGTCCAGGATACACGAGTGGTATGACACAGAGAACGCAAAACTAGCTACGAATTTGGACAACACAGCTTCTGTCGCGCTTACTGGTGACTATTGGACATCGCTAGGTAATCATAGGTATCTTGGAGTAACAGCTCATTACATGGATCAGGAGTGGAAGCATGCATTCACATGCATTGACTGTAATGAGAACTGATGAGAGGCATATGGCTGACGTATGCGCGAGTCATTTTATGGATGTGGCGGGTCAGTGGAACATTGAAGAGAAAGTGAGCACGCTGAACACAGACAGTGCTAGAAATATGATTGCAGCTTCGAAACAGCTACCATTCGAACACCTGCCGTGCACGGCTCATAGTATTCAACGCTCAGTCACAGTGTCTCTACAAAACAGTGCATTTGACGGTGCACTTGCTAAATGTCGCAAAGTGGTTGGCCACTTCAAACATAGCCCACCTAATACTGCTGAACTCAAGACACAGCAAGTTGAGATCAATTGGTCTAGTTTTTACTTATTAAGTACATTTGGTATGAATGACAATGTGTCATTACATTTGATAATCTCATTTAACTTCAATTGGAGTGGATTTGAAATAGAATTTTAAAAATGTGATTAATCGTGAGTTAACTCACCATTACTATGCGATTAATCAACTAAAAAATGTTAATCGTTTGACAGCCCTAATATATATATATATATATATACCTTGTATTAACAGAATATAAAGTAAGAAAAATAAAAATTCAATAAATATGGATAAACTGAGTACCATATAGACATATTTGCAGTGTGGAAACTTTATAAGAATAGTAAGAATAAGTATGTGTAGACTAAATAGTATGAAGAGCAGTAGAATATGGCTATGTATAGATGTTTTTTACCAGTTAATTTACAATTAAAAAAATAGGACATAGAATAATTACAAGTAAACCTCAATATAGCAAAAATATTTTAAGCTTACAAAATAAGAGTAAGGATGGAGCCCCTTATTTTTTTTAACATCAGTACTTTAATAATGAATATGAAGATAACAAATCTGATTAAACCATAAAACAAACACATACAGTGGTCTGCAAAAGTTTGGGCAACCTTGTTAATTTCCATGATTTTCCTTCATAAATCGTTGGTTCTTAGGATAAAAAAATCAGTTAAATATATCATATAGGAGACAAACACAGTGATATTTGAGAAGTGAAACGAAGTTTATACCA
Source organism: Etheostoma spectabile (assembly GCF_008692095.1). Taxonomy (NCBI): domain Eukaryota; kingdom Metazoa; phylum Chordata; class Actinopteri; order Perciformes; family Percidae; genus Etheostoma; species Etheostoma spectabile. The sequence goes on from NW_022604349.1 coordinate 260,002, forward strand.
TTTACAGGAAGTGTGCAATAATTGTTTAAACAAAATTAGGCATGTGCATAAATTTGGGCACTGTTGTCATTTTACTGATTTCACAATCTTTAGAACCAATTATTGGAATTATTGGTTTGGGAAGCTCAGTGACCCTTGACCTACATACACAGGTGAACCCAATTATGAGAGAGTATTTAAGGGGGGGGCAATTGTAAGTTTCCCTCCTCTGTGAATCTTCTCTGAAGAGTAGCGACATGGGAGTCTCAAAAGAACTGTCACATGAACTGAAAACAAAGATTGTTCACTATCATGAATTAGGGGAAGGATACCGAAAGCTGTCTAAGAGATATCAGTTGTCTGTTTTGACAGTTAGGAACATAGTCAGGAAAGTGAAGACCACAGGCACAGTTCAAGTTAAGGCTCAAAGTGGCAGACCAAGGAAAATCACGGATAAACAGAAGCGAAGAATGGTTAGAACAGTCAAAGTCAACCCACAGGCCAGCACCAAAGACATACAACATGATCTTGCTGCAGATGGAGTCATTGTGCACCGTACAACTATTGCGCGCACTTTACACAAGGAGATGCTGTACGCAAGAGTGATGCGGAGGAAGCCTTTTCTCCGCCCACATCACAAACAAAGCCGCTTGAGGTATGCTAAAGCACATTTGGACAAGCCGGCTTCCTTTTGGAATAAGGTGCTGTGGACTGATGAAACTAAAATTGAGTTATTTGGACATAACAAGGGGCGTCATGCATGGAGGAAAAACAACACAGCATTCCTAGAAAAACACTGCTGCCTACAGTAAAATTTGGTGGTGGTTCCATCCTGCTGTGGGCCTGTGTGGCCAGTGCAGGGACTGGGAATCTTGTTAAAGTTGAGGGACGCATGGATTCCACCAAATATCAGCAGATTCTGGAGACCAATGTCCAGGAATCAGTGACAAGGCTGAAGCTGCGCCGGGGCTGGATCTTTCAACAGGACAATGACCCTAAACACTGCTCAAAATCTACTAAGGCATTCATGCAGAGGAACAAGTACAACGTTCTGGAATGGCCATCTCAGTCCCCAGACCTGAATATTATTGAAAATCTGTGGTGTGACTTAAAGAGAGCTGTCCATGCTCGGAAACCATCAAACCTGAATGAATTAGAGGTGTTTTGTAGAGAGGAATGGTCCAAAATACCTCCAACCAGAATCCAGACTCTCATAGGAAGCTATATGAAGCGTTTAAGAAGCTGTTATTTCTGCAAAAGGGGATCTACTAAATATTGAGTTATTTTTTTTGATTGTGGTGCCCAAATTTATGCACATGCCTAATTTTGTTTAAACATTATTGCACACTTCCTGTAAATGGTATAAACTTCGTTTCACTTCTCAAATATCACTGTGTTTGTCTCCTATATGATATATTTAACTGATTTTTTTTATCCTAAGAACCAACGATTTATGAAGGAAAATCATGGAAATTAACAAGGTTGCCCAAACTTTTGCAGACCACTGTATAAACACATCCAACAATGAAAATGTAATTAATTCAATAAATTGTTCCATATGTCAATCTTAATTGTATAAAGTGCTTGACCATGCAGTTGTATGACAATCTTTTTTTGTAATTGTAGTATGCTTCAAGGGACCCAGATGTTCCCCGGCACACCCTGTTCCCCCAGTTAATGGATGCAACAACTGGGGTGATGACAGTGGTGTGCCGGGAACATCGGCTGAGAAGGGCTGCCGAGAGCCGGGAGAGGTGGCTCCAAAAACAACTGGAGCGTTGTAAGAGGGAGAAGGAGGCGGCTGAGAGGAAGGTGCAACAACTCCAGCAGGAGTTGGAGTTGTTGCACATTGCTGCAGCCTTCAATAGAGATGGTAAGTTTTTAGTTGCGCTGCATATTGTCACAGCTATGACTGTGATAGTACGGCTGTGTAATACAGGATCTGGAGCTCACCGACCATTTAGCACATGTAGTGTGTGAAATACAATGTTTTGTTAATAGGGTTATTAGAAGATTATTTTGATACACAAAGCATACTTTTATATTTATCCTTTTTCTTGCAGATGCAGCAATGCAGGCAGAGCCGGGAGAGGAGTGAGATCTGGAGGACAGCTACATTTTCTTTTGCTTTTCCATTTTGTTTTTCACATCTTTTTTTAAATAAAGGTTTTATTGCTTATGAGTTTCACGTGGTATTGTTTTGGTTGAAGTTGAGGTTGTTGTCCCAAACCTAGCTTCATCCTGTGTTTCAAATTAACTACAAACCTTTTTCTTACTTAAAATACAAACACTCAGCCTTTTTTTTTTTTATTAACAATTAAAATTACAACCATTCAGACATCGCAATTCAAAACATAAACTTATAGTAAGGAAATTGCAACTTATATAACATAAGGTCAGGTATCAACGGTAAAAAAAAACAATATAAACAAAACCATGAGGTAGACAGCGTAGTAATAATAAAAAGAAATATAAAGGAAATAAATCATTTTAATATTTAATAATTATTTTTCAGTTATTTTATTTTTTATTTAAAATATACACCATGTATATATCAAACTGCGCCATATGTATAGAGCAGTGGTTCTTAACCTTGTTGGAGGTACTGACCCCCACCAGTTTAATATGCGTGTTCACCGAACCCTTCTGATGATGGCCAAGCGGGGCGTGTCATCACGAATCATATGAGTCGGGTGTGTGTCTTGACCTCCGCCGAACCCCTGAGACTGACTCACCGAACCCCTGGGGTTCGATCGAACCCAGGTTAAGAACCACTGGTATAGACCCTTTGGAAGTGACATCACACTCTAATCGCACAAATTATGAACGCCATGACGGGCTGTGGAAGAGCTATGCTGTAGAAAGACGGCAAGCCAAACGCATCCATGTTGATTCATAAACAATCTGCAGAGCAAGCATGTGTATCGACTGCATTTCTGGTTCAAATGACTGATAAATAATAAGAACATCTACCAGACTCCATTTAATAAAACAGTACTTTTGGCGTGTATAGAGCAAACAAATGTTCACATGTAAATGAGTAACGTATGTGTTTATTTCCACCAACACTAGAGTTGTGATGGTTAGAAAAAGTGTAGAGAAGACAAAAACAGCTTTACATAGTTTATTTGGTTTCTGTCCAGTTTGAATGAAGTGTGTAACACAATGCTAAAATGAGTATTTATTTACATGGAATCTGGTGGGTTTAGCGATGCCTGCCTGAGCAAAATATATATAAATAAAACACCCCAGTTTTGCTAAAATTTTAATTTTAGTTTTAATGGTGAAGTGTTAAGTGTCTTATCCCTTCAGAGAAAGACCTTTTTATAACCTATTTAAGACCTTTCTGTTTCCCAGAAACAGCTATGACGAACCTAGCACTAAACCAACCAGACTCCATTTAAAAAACAGTAATTTTAGCGTGTATAAAGCCAACATATGCTCACGTGGAAATCGGTAAGTATGTGTTTATTTCCACCAACACTAGAGTTGTGATGGTTGGAAAAGTGTGATTTGGGAGAAACCGTGCTTGCTATCTGAACGCTCATTCAGCCCAATAAACATTAAAGTCTTGTCTTCGGTTTCAACTTGTAATTATGTTTCTACGTTAAAGTATGGCGATGCAGCATGGCCCCAAAGAGGTGTTGTTTTGAGCTGTGTTTCCCATTAAAGTCTATGAGTAATTTTGCACCGTTTTTTGCAGATTTTGCAGATTAGACACGTTTTCATGTATTTTGTGTGCACGTGTAGGCAACGCTCCTTATCCTATAGTAGCCTACTAACGTTAGCTACTTTATGACAGCTAGCTACTATCCGGTTAACAGTAACTAGCATGTCTATGCACTCTAACTTAGCTTAACGTTTTAAATCCCAAAATACTTAAGTTACGTTGATTATTGTTAATTACTGTTAAAGTTGTTTATTGTGTAAAGCTGCTTTCAGTAGATGGCAGCTGATTAGACAACAAAACAACAATAATAGGTTTACTAACGTAACGTTTGTATGTAATTAATCCTGTTATCGTTAAAGAAAACATACAATTAGTGCAAAAAATGCATCCCTTTCTGTATTTCTCTAAGACAGTGAACTAACTATAAACCAGCAGGAGTAACGGGGGGGCAGAGACAGAGCGCTACCATCAGCAGACCTAACAGTAAGTATGTCTTTGTCCCATAGTTATTACATAGAAGGAGTCACATTGTAAAGTAAATGTATCTGTAAGTTGCCATGTAAATTGTCTGTAACGTTAGCTTGCCACTTGGCTATCTATGGTAAAACATGCTATCGTTAATTTTCTGCAAATCAAAGTTTACTTTTCCGTCAGCGAAATGCAAATCGGGTATTGTCTTATGCTTATCATAATCTAACGCTAACTATTAGCACATGTATAACCAAGTTTCTTATAACGTTTGGTTAACTGTAATACCCATAATGCATCAATGATGTCCTGCTTCTGTTTGCCCCGTCAGTTTATTTTTTGGCACATTTAGCCTTAACATATTTAACGGATTGTAAATAGGTTAAGTTAAATTCCTGCATAAATGGGAACAGCGCCATCTGCTGGTGTCACCCTCTCAATGCGCCGCAGGGTTAAACTTGGTGAATTATGGGTAATCCACAGCAGAACTCTCGACAACTGCTGTGGTAAGTCGCATGTTAACGCCGCAGAGACAATGTTAGTCAAAATGTTTTAAAAGCCCACCATACAATGTTTAATTTTACTGTATAATTGTTGTAATGTAGTTTCACAATGAATGCCGTTAGTTTGGCGTTGTGTGAAGCACTAATTTTGAACTTAGAGCTGAATGTTAAACTAGCTAACTTTATATAGCTTCTGACGCCATTCTCCCGTCTAACTCACTGTGTGTGTGTAGGGTTTTGTGTCTCTGTTGGTGGTGTCGACGTGCTCGCCCTGATTCGACCTGATTTCCCTGCACAACATTCTACATTCTATCACCCCTTTAACTATGAAATGGATGACTGAGAAACTATTATATCATGACATGTTTAATATACTATATTATAATTTTTGAGATAGGTCCTTCGGAACATCTGCTGGATCAGTCAGGATGGCCGAGCGGTCTAGGTGCTGTGTTCAGGTCGCAGTCTCCACTGGAGGCGTGGGTTCAAGTCCCACTTCTGATAACTAGTTTTTTCATCTGGAACAAATGTCTGAGACATGATATTGGGAATAAAGAACTTAGCAGTTCTTTGTATTTAAGAGGACATGAATGTGCGCGAGAAACGCAATTGCAAGTACAGCGTTTTTTTATTGTCAACACATGTAAAGTTCCCATGTGTTTGTACACAGTAGACATATCTACTGCTGCATTCAGTGTCTGTGGCAAGTCCTTCAAACCTGTTCTTGACTTGCTTTTTCCCACATCCTCTGAATGCTTAGCTAACTAAATGACTTAAGTTGGCCAGTAATTGTTGCTTTTTCATCTTCATTGTGATTGTTGTGTGCCTTTTAATATCACACATGTGGATATTATGAAAGAAACTGCCTAGTGGCGGTTTTCCACTGCGTGGTATCTACTCGACTTGCCTTGACTCTACTCGCCTTTTTTGGTTTTCCATTACGAAAAAAAGTCCCTGGGACCTGCTACCAGGTACTTTTTTTAGTACTACCTCAGTCGAGGTTCCAAGCGAGCTGAGGAGATACCAAAAGGTGATGTGGAAACCTGCAGACTGCTGGTTGGTCGGATCACTACGTTGTTAGCGAACAAGAGTGCGGTGTGTGTGTCCAGAACAAACGGGACATTTAAAAAAAATCTAGCCAGACACCGACAGATTATTGACTCTCTGCACTATTCTCACTTTTCAACTGTTCAATATTAAGGGCTATTGGGGGCTTTATATCATTTCCAATATTTCGCACTGTTATTTAAAAACAAAACAAAAAAAACACAATTTATCAAAGAAAAGTTTTTATTTAGCTTTTCAAGTAGCGCATCAAACCCTCCCGCACATCCCGGTCTTCTTCCTCTGCACCCTGGGACAATGTCCCCCCCCCCGGCTCTGCTGTTCCAGATGTATCCCAGTTGTTGTCAAAAGCCTCTCCATGACTCCCATGAAGATTATACAAAGCATAGCAGGTCAGAACCAGAGATCTCACCGGTCGGACATCGCCCACCAAGATTTTGCAAAGCGTGAATGCTCTGAAACACAAACAGTACACAGCACACGTGTTGGTATGTAATCATGGTTGCTAAAGTTCATGTACTTTATATAACGCTAACGTATAGTAATTACTGACCGGGGCCCCTAACACATGCAAATGTTAGCTAACGTTACCAGGAAATTTAACTTACCCTTTTGTGTCGGCGAACAACCGTCATGTCGACGTATGAACTCCGTCGGACTTCCCAAACTCCCGTTTTATGGTGACCAGCCATGCTGAGGCATTACTCATTTTGCAATGGAAAACGGACGCAAAATGCGTCGAGTCGAGGCGAGTCGAGTCGAGCTGTTACCAGCAGTGGAAAAACGCCACAAGTGTATTCAGTCCGTCAGCAAGTCTGTAATCCACAACAATTAAAAGGGTGTATGCTATTCTACAAGGGCCCTTGTATACCTTTAGAGAATGAGAAGAGAAAAGGTGATGTAAAATAAAGCATTTTAGCCCAAAACACCCATGTGAGCCAAGCAATAGGTCAAACAAATCAGGAGTGCCACACAATTTACCTTTATTACCCAGTTAAGCAATCCTTCAACACAGACAGGCATAACACCTTTGGTCCCCCACAGTAAAATGCAATATATTAAGACAACAGTATGTGCCACCATGCAGGTTTGTTTTTGATACATTTTCCAGCTCACCGTAGCATTTTCCAAAAAATGTAAGTAAAATCTGGTCCAATTGCTGTCATGATCAAAATTAAGAATTTAAAATCATTACCACAATTTGTATGAACCATTACAAGTGAATTGTAGGACTACAAAATACTTACTTCCTTCCACGTAGAAACTTGTGGCAGCCTGAACCAACTGGTCACATCCCTCCATGGTGGTGATAGGCCTCAGTGATCCCAATAAAGACAGGCTCTCGGCAGCTTCCTCAACAGCATCTCTAGCCGATGCAATATCAACTGCCTCACTGATCTTATTGACAACATGTACAGTTTATTAGTATGAGGCCTTTTCAGATACTTCACCATTTGTAACAGAAAAAAAAAAAAAAAGTAATTTTACCATTGTAGTTGAGATCATTGAGGGCTGAACCTCATTTACAATGACAGAGTCAAATTAATATAGACAAATGTTAAAGAATAAACAGAACACCATCAGTACATAATATACACCTTTTTGAGTTTCAACTGCAAATCCTGGTCTGCTACCTCTTCGAGAGCGGGTGGCAATGTAGGTGTTGAGCAGAGGTTTTGGTAGAACCTCTTGGAAAAAAAAGAAGGCAACACACCTCCATGTACCAGTGTCACAGCCATCATCACTCCAAATGTTCTGTAGAGACTTTTTTGTAATGCTGCAAAAAAAATTGAAATGTTCTAGTTTCCAGGGGATAACAGTTGGCAAAAATCTTCAGGAAACGGTGTTTACAACTTTCTCAAATCTAAAATTTGAACAAAAGAAAAAATCAATATGTCAGATAAGTGTCATGTGTGGGTACTAACCATGGCTGTCCAGGGACAGGTTCTTCCTGTTCTGTGGCCCTGTAAACAGGCTGCTGTCTTTTAGAGCAATCATAAGCAGTCGGAAAAACTCCTGTGTAAGGCCCCCGTCATCCACTGAACCCTCTGCTTGCATGAAGTCATCCATAAATACAATACTTAATTTGGCTTCTGGATTAAAACTCCTCCTTGCAAAGGTTTGGATGGCACCATCCATTATATTTTCTCTGCATACATTTATCATGTTACTGCTGGGCGTCTCTCCAATCCAGACTTTTGATAATAGGTCAGTAAGGTTTTCAGATCCGGGGCCTGTTGCACGAAAGTAGAATAAAGATATCCAGGATAAATGAAAAAGCGCAGCTAGACTTAGTGTGACCTGCTCATCGCGGCTTAATCGGTTGCACGTTTGCCGAGCCAGGATGAACAGGTGGAGCTATGTCAAGCCAGGTGTAGATAGCTGGGATAAGTGCACGTTCACGTCTTTCTCAAATAGACCACGGTATCGATCACAGATTTACTGATGCAGAGATGAGAAGACGCATGCGCCAAATGGTTCACCCAATGAGCAGCATCTTCTAATGGAAAGTAACGAGGAGGGAAGAATATGCAAAATGGGAAATACGGCTCTTATCAAACGGAGAGAATATGCCCAACATAGCGGACACGACTGAATGTGTGGGGGTTTAAAAATATCTACTTTGCCTCAAAAGAGAGCAGAGGGAACTAATGTTCATCGGGAAATGGACCAAGGACTTTAGGCTTAATTTCAAACCCTTATTCACAACGTGAGAACATGTTTTACAACCATGCACAAATCACTATAAGATATTCCTAATTCTTTGTACAATTAATGTTCATACAGAACAATCATGATTGTTCAACAACTAGAAAAAAAGTAAGTAACTTCAATACACGCTGTGAGCATATATGTAAAACAATATTCATGTTTTTTTATTCTTCTGACCAGTGGCCGCACCAAAATAAAAAGATTAAGAAGCATTGTGGTGTTCCCGGTGTGATGACTGTAAACTACACTATGTACGTATATAGGCCACGTTATTGGTCCAGGGATATGAGACTAATTGAGAAGGTTATGAAACCAATGTATGCTATAATAATAAAAAATAGGCCCACATATTAAGGAGTAACACAAACTACCCTTTATTAGAGAAGGACAAGCAACAAGAAAATGAAATAATGAATGTATTGGTCTCTGACCAGTCTGCCATTATTATCATCTGGGAACATCGCTACATTAATATCATCACACTTAATCTCCGGAGCGCGTCCTGTAGAAACCTGAGGCTGAGACCACGGACGCTGCGCTGCTCATCTCTACTTTTACAGAGAGAGTGGACACTGACGCGACGCACAGGTCACCCGGCAGGCAGCGGCCACCAACCAGCGGCCGCACGCCAGGCAGCCTCAACACAATACTGTTCCACCGGGAAAAGTCCCACTCTGCATCAGGGTGCCAGTGCAACCATTTCTAACATCTAAACAACTGTTGTAGGGTTTAAATCATACTCAATAGTGACAAGTAGGCTAATGCATTTTAATAAAAATAAAGCAGAACACATGCATAAGACAACGCAATAACTGTTAAACACGTTTATTTTGGATCAGCTGATTTGACACATGAGACTCCAGGATTAATCTTAGCCCGGCTGTTAGCCTGCTCTGGACCAGGCTAGCCACAAAGAATAAATCTCCATGGTTACTTGGCTGGGCTTAATTCAATCTGGTTTCATGCAACCGAGTCCAAGCTAAATTCATCCAGGATAACTTGAATATCCCGGCTTAATCCCTTATCCTAGTTTCGTGCAACAGGCCCCTGCAGTCAGGAGAAAGATGCTTTTATTTTTTTAATTTGGAGATATTCTCCTCACCCAAGAGGGAGGGAGCGGTTTATGTAAAGGTAAATGTCAGACAAAAACAAGCAGTGTTAAAAAAAAAAGTACTGAGGTAGTAAATATTAACAGCTAAATGTACTTTAAGTATCAAAGTAATATGTGACACGGAGGCCCCTTGGAGAGATACCTGCTGCTGTACAAGTTGCTGATCTTCAGCTCATTAGATGGTCAGTTAGCTCCATCTAGTGGACAGATAGTAGAACTCCATCATCTGATGAAACTCAGTACACAGAGACCTCAAACTGTCTGACAACAACAGGAAGGTGACAAATGTGAAGGAGGATCAGTCATTCCTGGAGTCTGAACTTGTCTGAAGATGGTTACTCTGTCTGTCACAATAACAGAAGAACAGTCCTCACTTCCTGCTCTGTCTCTAACAGAGTAGCAGTGTATGTGGACGTTCCTGCTGGCTCTCTGTCCTTCTACACAGTCTCCTCTGACTCACTGATCCCCCTCATCACCTTCATCACCACATTCACCCAGCCTCTCTATCCTGGGTTTGGGTTCTGGCCTGGTTCCTCAGTGTCTCTGTGTCCTCTGCAGGACTGAGAGTCTCTCCTGTGGACAGAAACACTGACTGAAGATCAGCTGCTGAAATCAAAGTTCAGTCTGTTCACCATCACACACACTCTGCACTGTGAAGCAGATCTGAGTAGTAGCTCAGTCCGTAGGGAGTTGGGTTGGCTGATTTATTCATCTGACTTGTAGAATAACGTCAATGATCGACTTGTTTTAAATGTTGGGGAATGTGGAACAACTTAATGCAAAATGAATTCAATAAAACAAGGCCACATGCTGATTATTTAATGGATGTATTCTTCCTGTTGTGTCTGGGTTTCAACTCCTAATTAAAAGGTAAAGTTTCCGACCACTAAAGGTTCTGTTGTTGTCTCTGACAGACTCAGATTATTATTCTAAGAGTCTGACAACATTATGGGATGGATCCCTACAGAGATAGACCTTTAGTTAAAGAGTAAGATCCTTTTAGTTTAACATCACCAATCACCATCACCAAACCCACCAGACTCCATGTAAATAATAACTAATTTAGAGTGTATAGAGCAGCATATCTCCACCAGACTCCATGTAAATAATCACTACTTTTAGCGTGTATAGAGCAGCATATCTCCACCAGACTCCACTAAATAATCACTACTTTTAGCGTGTATAGAGCAGCATATCTCCACCAGACTCCATGTAAATATTCACTACTTTTAGCGTGTATAGAGCAGCATATCTCCACCAGACTCCATGTAAATAATCACTACTTTTAGCGTGTATAGAGCAGCATATCTCCACCAGACTCCACTAAATAATCACTACTTTTAGCGTGTATAGAGCAGCATATCTCCACCAGACTCCATGTAAATATTCACTACTTTTAGCGTGTATAGAGCAGCATATCTCCACCAGACTCCACTAAATAATCACTACTTTTAGCGTGTATAGAGCAGCATATCTCCACCAGACTCCACTAAATAATCACTACTTTTAGCGTGTATAGAGCAGCATATCTCCACCAGACTCCATGTAAATAATCACTACTTTTAGCGTGTATAGAGCAGCATATCTCCACCAGACTCCATGTAAATAATCACTACTTTTAGTGTGTATAGAGCAGCATATCTCCACCAGACTCCATGTAAATATTCACTACTTTTAGCGTGTATAGAGCAGCATATCGCCACATTTATTTCAGCTTGAATGTGTGATACACCCTTAAGGGATAACATAATAACCAGCGTAGCGTTTACGAATTTCAAATTGTATTGGTGAGCAATATTAACGTAGCGGGGAAACAAAGAAAGCGGAACCAATGTGCGGGTATCGGTACACCAGGGTGCCCAGGTGACGGACACTTTCCTCCTCTTTGGAGACGAGGATGGCGGTTTGTTTTCTCACTCTCTGATGCCGTAATTCTGCTTTCCAGGTTGGTACTCGGTAAAAATGACAACAGCCGGTTTCCTTCTGCCGTGTGTCTGGTGGACTGAAGCTGTGGGGGGTTAGTTATGGAGTTTATGATGTGTAAAGGCGAGCTAAAGAGCCGCGTTTGTAACCACGGGAAACGGGTTTCGTAAACAATAGAGCTCGCGGCTAGCTAACTGGTGTGTACTGCGCAGACTCCAACTGAGCTTGAAGACGTAGATGTGACGTGAGCAACGTGTCTGAAAGCTGTAAGTCTTCTGGTAGCTGTGCAAGAGAAATCTCAATCATTCCAATCAGCAGAGACTGAGAGGTAGGTATATGTTAGGAGATAACATAGGCACAGGCTAATTAATGCTAACTAACATGCTAGGTAACATTAACAGAGACACAGGCTAATTACTGCTAACTAACATGCTAGGTAACATTAACAGAGACATAGGCTAATTGCTGCTAACTAACATGCTAATTACTGCTAACTAACCGGCTAGTTAACATTAACATAGACATAGACTAATTACTGCTAACTAACAATATAGTTAACATTAACATAGGCACAGGCTAAATACTGCTAACTAACATGCTAGTTAACATTAACAAAGGCTCAAGCTAATTACTGCTAACTAACCGGCTAGTTAAAATTAACATAGGCTCAGGCTTATTACTGCTAACTAACATGCTAGTTAACATTAACATAGGCACAGGCTAATTACTGCTAACTAACATGCTAGTTAACATTAACATAGACACAGGCTAATTACTGCTAACTATGTAATTTACTTGATTGCTTCCTGCTTCTTACAGTGCAGACGCTTTGCTGCTTGCTCCTGCTTCTGCTTGCATATTTTTGCTGATAATCGTGCTTTTCCTCTGAGAAACTATGAGCAGCGGCTCTTGGACACTTCAAAAACACTGGACTATACATTTTTTGTAGACATAGTAGGCTATTGCCATATTTTAAAATTTTTCTGCGTGAGCGTGGCCTACCAATAGCTCAAGCCTGTCCTACAGTGATTGTAGCTAAAGCTAATTAGCAGCAAGATGCCTCCTTTCTCCGTAGAAGACTACTACAAACTCCTTCAGAAGATTGCACTTCTGGAAACCAAGGTTCACCTTCTAGAAGTGAACGTGGAAGTTAACGGATCTTGTGGAAATGACACCACTTTACCATGGACCCATAACAATGGACAGAAGTATGCTAACACACGGCTAATTAGCACCAACAAGACTACAAAGAAACAGGAGGGTGGAACTGGTAATAAATCAACAAGTGGCGGTCCTCCCTGGAACTCTTGTGGTGCGAAGCCTAAGAGTAAATCATTTTCCTGGGAAATGGGAGGACGACTAACGGGCCGGGCACAGCGCCCTGAGATTTGTGATGTGACCGGCTGGCCTGCATTATCATCTGGGCAGAGCGCCTCTTCAACCCCTGTACCTAGTAGGACACAGCCGTGGACAGCTGCAAAAGGGAAAATAAGCAACAAAATGCCCCCCCAACAACCTGGTGTGCAACTGGATAACAGATTTGCTCCTCTGCTGCAAGACGCTGGACAGTCATCTGATGACCGGGACTGCGTCTCATCACCACACAGCAGGGTAAGGACTGAGAGCAATTCAAAAAGTAAAAAGCTAACAACTGGGCCTCAAACCCTGATTGTGGGTGACTCTGCTGTAAAAGATTTAAAAAACAGTAAAAACACCAAAATACTATGTTTTCCCAAAGACATGGTGTCTGACTTGACCCAAAAAATCCCAGATATCGTGGCAGCACACCCAACTGTGAAGAACATTATTCTGCATATAGGGTCAAATGATGTTGTAAAGCAACAGTCTGAATTGCTGAAACTGGACTTTAGGGAACTGCTTGACACAGTCACCCCCCTAAGCGCAAATGTGTTTATCAGTGGTCCTATACCGTCAGTCAGAAGAGGAGATGAGAGATTCAGCCGACTGTTGGGACTAAACAAATGGCTTTCAACTGAATGTACCGTCCACTCTCTGAAGTTCATTGACAATTTAAACATTTTCTGGGAGCGCAGACATCTTTTTAAAGCAGATAGACTTTCCCTTAACAAGCCAGGAGTAAAGCTGTTCACCTCTAATCTGCTTTACTTTCTGCGCTACACATCTGCTCCCTCTGCCAAGGTCACAAAACAAAAGGAAGACACAACAAAGTGCGGCAGTGATCCAGCACAGCCCCCGCCTGTGCAAAGATTTGACCATGGGAGACCAGAGAGCAGAGACACGAAACCTCCACTCCCCTCTTCACCCGTCCAGCACCCCTCAAACCTTCCCAACCCCGAACCTTCTGAGGATTCATCGCTGTCTCTACTGATGTCTCCACACACCCTTTCCCTTATTTCCCCCATCAATTATGCACCCCTTCCTACCCCCATGGCTCAACCCCGGGCAAAAGTAAAACGCCAAGCACCACTACCAGGATGTCAGAAAACTCCTTCCCCCCAGACTGATAAGGACGCTTGTGTGCAAAATCTGGCAAGCACTATCTGATATGTGCCGGGCCTTGGCTGCAGGACTAGTGATACTAATGACTCTTTTCAAGACAAGCCCGGGCCCTGTGGATTCAATTCTTCCTCAATTTCTGTTGTGATAGGTAATAGGAAAAGAATGGTGAATAAGCACTTAACTGCAAACTTAGCAAATTTAGCATCCATTCCTCGTCAGCTACAGCCTGTCCCAAAAATGAAAACACACTAACACTAGCCTTACTAAACGTCAGGTCTTTGGCAGGAAAATCATTTTTAATCAATGATTTTATTACTAAGCACAATCTAGATTTTATGTTTTTAACTGAAACCTGGTTAGACCATAATAACAGCGCTGCTGTTCTCATCGAGTCAGCTCCCCCTAACTTCAGTTTTATGAGTGAGAATAGAGTGAATAAGAAAGGAGGTGGAGTCGCCATTTTGTTTAATGACTCATTCCACTGTACGCAAATATGTTATGGAAATTTTGTTTCTTTTGAATATGTTGCTCTTCAATTAAGATCTTCCCCTCAAGCGATGTTTCTAAATATCTACAGGCCACCTAAATATTGTGCAACCTTCATTGATGACTTCACTGAACTGCTGTCTATTATCTGCATTAACTTTGATTGTGTAATCATTGCGGGTGATTTTAACATTCATGTTGACAGCCCCCAGGACAGGGGGACAAAAGAGCTGTGTTGTGTTTTTGAGAACTATGGACTGACTCAGCATGTGACGGAGCCCACCCACAATAAGGGGCACACTCTGGACTTGATTGTCTCCAAAGGTCTGAACATTTCCAAGGTTGTGGTGACTGACGTTGCTCTCTCAGATCATTCCTGTGTTTTCTTTAACGGCACTATCTCTGTGCCCAAAAGTGTCCAAACAAAGATAATCAGAAAACGGTATATCACTGAAAACACCAGTGACACATTTATACAGCTTTTCTCCTCCACACCAGCCCTCTCTGGGCTATCAGTCAGTGAGCTTGTAGATAATTTCAACTGTAAAATCACAAATGTTATTGATGCCATTGCTCCCACTAAGGTCAAAGTTGTATCTGGTAAGAAAAGATCTCCATGGAGAAATGTCCTACTGGTGAGAACAGAAAAAAGAGAGTGTAGGAAAGCTGAACGAAGGTGGCGAAAAACAAATCTCCTGGTCCATTATAACTCCTATAAAGAGAGACTTCGCATTTATAATTTGGAACTGAGGAATGCAAGAAGGTCCTTTTTCTCTGATATTATCTCTAGAAACAATAATAATTCCCGTGCTTTGTTTGCTACTGTTGATAGGTTAACAAACCCTCCAGTACCAGTAGCATCTGAACTTTTATCTACCAAGGCCTGCAATGACTTTGCCTCCTTCTTCAAAGACAAAATTCAAAAGATTAGACAAACAGTCAGTGCCTCCATATCAAGTCCAGGATATGTGTTGTCACAGTGTTCAAGCAAAACTAGTTCCAATATGACAGAATTTCACACGATCAACCATACAAACCTGGAGGACATTATTCAACATCTGAAAACCTCGACCTGTTGCCTTGATGTTCTACCAACGGGACTTTTCAAAAATGTTTCCAATTGTTTGACTTATGATCTTCTACAGATTGTGAACACATCTCTTCTTTCAGGTATCTTTCCACAGGCCCTGAAAACTGCAGTAATCAAGCCACTCTTAAAAAAGAACAACCTAGACAAGTCACTAATGAGCAACTATAGGCCAATATCAAACCTTCCGTTTTTAAGTAAAATCATTGAAAAAGTAGTCTTTCAACAACTCAACCATTTCTTGTCACTAAGCAACAGTTTTGATACCTTTCAGTCGGGTTTCCGACCACACCACAGCACTGAAACGGCTCTTGTCAAAGTCTTTAATGACATCCACCTTAACACAGATAATGGCAAAATTTCAATCTTAGTATTACTTGATCTCAGTGCTGCATTTGACACGGTCGACCACGACATACTACTAGACCGATTGGAAAACTGCGTTGGCCTTTCTGGCTTAGTACTAAACTGGTTTGAATCCTACCTAAAGAATAGGGATTACTTTGTGTCTATAGGTAATTATGCATCTGAGCGTACAAATATGACGTGCGGAGTTCCGCAAGGCTCCATTCTGGGGCCTCTTCTGTTTAACATCTACATGCTTCCACTGGCTCAGATTATGGAGAAAAACAAAATAAGTTACCATAGTTATGCGGACGACACACAAATTTACATAACCTTATCGCCAGGGGACTATAGTCCAATACAAAAACTGACTAAGTGCATCGAACAAATTAACGGCTGGATGTGCCAGAACTTTCTGAAATTAAATGAAGGAAAAACTGAGGTGGTTGTTTTTGGAGCAAGAGAGGAACGATTAAAAGTCTGCGCTCAGCTTCAAACAACAATGTTAAAAACAACAGACAAAGCCAGAAATCTTGGTGTAGTCATGGACTCAGACCTGAACTTTAACAGCCACATTAAGACAATTACAAAGTCAGCCTACTATCACCTAAAGAACATATCAAGGGTTAAAGGACTTATGTGTCAACAGGATTTGGAAAAACTTGTCCATGCCTTTATCTTCAGTAGACTTGACTACTGTAACGGGGTCTTTACAGGTCTCCCTAAAAAATCAATCAGACAGCTGCAGCTGATTCAGAACGCTGCTGCTCGAGTCCTCACTAAGACCAAGAGACTGGATCACATCACTCCAGTTCTGAAGTCTTTACACTGGCTTCCTGTGTCTCAAAGAATTGATTTCAAAGTACTCTTGCTAGTTTATAAATCACTTAACGGTTTAGGTCCAAAATATATTGCTGATCTGCTACTACACTATGAACCACCCAGACCTCTCAGGTCATCTGGGACAGGTCTGCTTTCTGTCCCCAGAGTCAGAACTAAACAGGGTGAAGCAGCTTTCAGCTTTCAGTTTCTATGCTCCTCATATCTGGAATAAACTCCCAGAAACCTGTAGATCCGCTGCTACTCTCAGTTCTTTTAAATCAAGGCTGAAGACCTTTCTATTTGATGCTGCCTTTCTTTAAATGACTAATCATTTCTTTAAATTTCTTATGCTGCACTGTAAATTTTATTCTTGTGTTTTATGTTTCTCTTTGTTTTTAACTGTCTATTCATGTGTTTTACCGGTTTTTAATGCTTGTGATTTTTAACTGTTTTTACTTGTGTTTTATCTGTTTAACTGATTTTGTGTAAAGCACTTTGAATTGCCTTGTTGCTGAAATGTGCTATACAAATAAAGCTGCCTTGCCTTGCCTTGCCTAATGAGTTGTTTCGTGTTTTTAACGTATCCTGACAGGATTGTTAATGTTAAAATGTTGTTTAACTCTTAAAGGGGAGTTCCTCCTAAAAGTTCTACAGAGTATTAGTAAAGGAATGTATTATAAGTTGAACTATTGTCCCCAGGTGTATGATGGTTCATGTTTTGACTCTGAAGTCGTTTGAAAATTTATTTACAGCCAAAGAGGGTTTATGATTTCCATGATGACATTAGTATAATGGAGGAGTTTTGGAGGTAGAAAGAAGAGATATATATTATTATTAAAACGGTACAGTAAGGTTGATATTTATTTTGGTAAGGACGAGACTATTTCTGGGAATTTGAGTGTGGAAGATTTTGCCCTCTGAAAAATGGGGAGTAAAGAAAATGGTGTTACGGTTCTTAAATTGAAGTGAAACATGTTTCCACGAGGGGAATGTTGTTGTTGAGGACTGTTTTATGCTTTTGTGTTTCGGAGAATCTGTGATAAATAGACAGAGATTTGGAGACGAGGACGGCGGTTCGTTCTCTCACTCACTGACTCCGTGATTCTGCTTTCCAGGGTTTCTCCTATGAGAGTTAAGTAGTGAACCCCAATCAAGAACAATCAATTGTTACCCCGGTTACTCGATTTGAAACCCCCGCCTTGGGGCAGACGTCAAACTGGCGACCGGAGCAGGAAAGGAGGAGGAAGAGGAGGAGCTTGCAGCAGTGAAGGAGGAAGAGGAGGAGCAGCCTGCAGTAGTAAATGAGGAAGAGGAGGAGGATCCTGCAGTAGTAAAGGAGGAAGAGGAGGAGGAGTCTGCAGTAGTAAAGGAGGAAGAGGAGGGGGAGGAGGAAGAGCATGCAGCAGTAAATGAGGAAGAGGAGGAGGATCCTGCAGTAGTAAAGGAGGAAGAGGAGGAAGAGCCTGCAGTAGTAAAGGAGGAAGAGGAAGAGCAGCCTGCCGCAGTGAAGGAGGAAGAGGAGGAGCATGTGGTGGAGAAGGTTTTGGACCGCAGAGTGGTAGAGGGAAGAGTAGAGTTTCTGCTGAAATGGAAGGGGTTCTCAGAGTAAGTATGAGTCTAGAATATTAATAATTATTGTGTGTGTGTATATATATATACACATATACGTATACAAATAACCTTACACCATGGCAACAGATAAAAGGAATAATCCAAATCAGCAGCTAGAGTGAGAATGTATTTCCTAAAAAACAAAGTGTGAGGAGATGTTCTTCTGTCTGCACTCACCTTTCCAGTGAGGAGAACACATGGGAGCCACAAGACAACCTGGACCTGGACCTTATCACCGAGTACCTGCAGAGACACGAGGAGACGGAGGGCACAAGGAAAGGTGTCAGGGAGGCATCGGGAGACTCAGAGGAGCGAGGGAGCAAAAGAAAGGAGGAGGTGAGTGAAGGAAAGAGGTTACTCTAGACTGAAGAGACCAGGAATCTAATCTCAATATTAATGAATGCACACAGATGCTTTCACAAAGAGAGAGAGAAAGAGAGATTATTGCTAAATATATGTGGATAGTGCAACAATATCATTATGCAAGGTTAAAACTCATAAGTTCTGCTAAAAATAAATGTTTTAGTCCTTTTTTAAAGGTCTCCATAGTCTGTGGTTTCTTTGAGGAGGATAGCAAGAGGATAACTCAGTGGTTTCATTTGTCTCTCTACCGACAGAACTACACCTTTAAAAATAAAACAATTGTTGAAATTGACCGGAATTCTCCTTTAAGGAGAAACACTTCCCATAAAAACTGTCCTGGAATTTGCAGTGTGTGTGTGTGTGTGTGTGTGTGTGTGTGTGTGTGTGTGTGTGTGTGTGTGTGTGTGTGTCTCAGCGTCAAATGAATTAACCAGTGCATATAAACATGATTTCCTGTTAGAGGACACAGACATATGTTGTTAAATGTTTTGGGCCTTTATGTGCCGATTTCAGTTTTAATGGTATAACACACTGTCTAATACAACACACATAGTCTGTGTCGGCGATCTAACCTCCTTCCCCGTCCTCTGTCTCTGTGCCGGCGCTCTAACCTCCGTCCTCTGTCTCGGCGCTCTAACCTCCGTCCTCTGTCTCGGCGCTCTGACCTCCGTCCTCTGTCTCTGTGTTGGCGCTCTAACCTCCGTCCCCGTCCTCTGTCTCTGTGATGGCGCTCTAACCTCCGTCCCCGTCCTCTGTCTCTGTCTCTGTGTTGGTGTTCAAACCTCCGTCCTCTGTCTCTGTGTCGGCGCTCTAACCTCCGTCCCCTTCCTCTGTCTCTGTGTTGGCGCTCTAACCCTTGCCCCGTCCTCTGTCTCTGTGTCGGCGCTCTAACCTCCGTCCCCGTCCTCTGTCTCTGTGTCGGCGCTCTAACCTCCGTCCTCTGTCTCTGTGTTGGCGCTCTAACCTCCGTCCCCGTCTTCTGTCTCTGTGTTGGCGCTCTAACCTCTATCATGGGTGGATCATGGGAAGTCCCCCAGCAGTTAAGGCCTATAGCAGCATCAGACGATGAGAGTAAGATGGGGGGGATGTAATGTCTGTTCCCTTCCAAGTGACCAATGGTGTTCGCCAGGGAGGAATTCTGTCTCCTTTTCTTTTTAATATGTATATGAATGAGTTGTCTTTGATTTTAAATGCATGTGGTACAGGCTGTAGGGTTGGTGATTTACTGATTAATCTCCTAATGGATGCAGATGATTTGGTCATCTTCAGCCCGCATAGTGCTGGTCTCCAACAGCTTCTGAGAGTATCCACACAATATGGTGTTGATTTTGATATAAAATACAATGCTAAAAAGAGTAAAATCATGATTATCAGAAGTAGAGAAGACAGACAAGCAACCTTCCCTGACTTCTATCTGTCTGGCACGGCACTTATGGTGTGCAGTGAGATTACGTATTTGGGCCATATTATTGCAAATGACCTTTGAGTGTGCAAAGGATTTAGTTTTTAAATTGTCAATCATTAAAGTTGGGAAACTTTCCTGAAAAAATGTAGAATATTGCTGAACTTCCATAATAACATGTCTGCAACCGGCACATATTTTCCTTCATCTTATCATAATTTATTGTATGAAGAGTGAGAGCAAGTCCAGGGTTTAAGAAGGTTGTTCACTAACTCTCTCTCTCTCTCTCTCTCTCTCTGTTTGTCTGTTGCTATAGAAACAATCCTTCACAACATCTGATACTTTAAAGATTCATCAGAGAGTTCACACTGGAGAGAATCTACACAGCTGTGATCAATGTGGAGCAGCTTTCACACTGAAGAGTAACCTAATAATACATTGACGCAATCACACCGAAGAGAAACCATACCGGTGTGATCAATGTGGGAAAACCTATACTAATAGTTGGAGCATTAAATATCACCAACGTGTTCACACCGGAGAGAAGCCATACTCGTGTGAACACTGTGGGAAAACGTTTTCTGTGAGTAGTAGCCTTAAATCTCACAGACGCATTCACACTGGAGAGAAGCCGTACGGCTGCGATCTATGTGGTAAAACATTTTCTGAAAGCAGTAGTCTTAAATGTCACCAACGTATTCACACCAAAGAGAAGCCGTACTTGTGTGAACAATGTGGGAAAACGTTTTCTGTGAGTAGTGCCCTTAAATCTCACCAGCGTGTTCACACTGGAGAGAAACCGTACCGGTGTGATCAATGTGGGAAAATCTTTACTCACAATAGTGCCTTTAAAGATCACCAGCGTGTTCACACCGGAGAGAAGCCGCACTGGTGTGAACAATGTGGGAAAATGTTTTCTCGGAGTAGTTACCTTAAAAAACATCAACGCATTCACACTCGAGAGAAGCCAAAATAATAAGGGGGGCTGCGCGGAGAGTAAGTTGAGGGATCCAAACAGGCACGGCTTTACAGATGAAATGGGTCATGTAAGGCAAAATTAAACCATATCAATTTGCTTAGTTTGTGGAGAAGCAGTGGATGCGAGGACATTACGACACTACGCTCTGCCCTGCCACGTCCTGCTGTGCCTTGAAATGCCCACAGTGCCCTGCTATGCCATGAACTACTATAAAGAACTACTACAAACTACTATTTTTTTATGACTATTATTGCCACTCTTCATTCTAACCCCAACCGGCCCGTCAGACACCGCCTTACAAGAGCCTGGGTCTGTCCCAGGTTTCTGCCTAAAAGGAAGTTTTTCCTCACCACTCTCGCACTGTTGCTGCTCTGGAAGAAACTGCTAGAACTGTTGGGTCCTTGTAAATTCGGGAGTGTGGTCTAGACCCACTCTATCTCTAAAGTGTCTCGAGATAACTCTTGTTATGAATTGATACTATAAATAAAATTGAATTGAATTAGGTGCACCGGTGCGACCTGGGAAAATGTCATCCGCACCCTAGAGCCCTGTGACCTAACAGACACCAACTAGCACCCTAGAGCCCTGTGAGCTAACAGACTGGTCACTGCTGTTGTCTGAAAAACAACACAGACGGACAGATTAGATATTTGTATAATATGTCACAAAAATTAGATTTTTTTTACATTATTTACACTTTCAAAATAACTGAAAACTAAAAAGGGACGTCTGCAAAAGTTTGGGCACCCTACAGAGTTTATACCGTGAACTCTTCCCCCGCCCCCCCCTTTGGTGAGTATCACAGCTTGGAAACGCTTCTTGTAGCAGCCAAGAGTCTTTAATTGTTGGAGGTATCTTTGCCCATTTTTCCTTCCAAAAGTCTTCCAGCTATTTGAGATTTCTGTCTGTCATGCACTGCTCCTTTAAGGTCTATCCATAGATTTACATTACGTTAAGGTCAGGAGATTGTGAAGGCCATGGCAAAACCTTCAGTTTAATCTTCTTGATGTAATCCACTGTGGAGTTTGAGGTGTGTTTAGGATCATTATCCATTTGTAGAAGCCATCCTCTCTTTAACTTCAGCTTTTTCACTGATGGCATCAAGTTAGTGTCTAAAATCTGCTTAAATTGTATTGAATCTATTTTTCCTTCTACTGGTGAAATGCTCCCTGTGCCATGAGAACAGCTGATTTACTCAGGGGGAAGTTTGCAAGCTTTTGGCTAATTCTGGGATTTTTAACCCATGTATAATCATTTGTTTTATTAATTTGATCTGTCTTCTTCTTAAATAAACTGAACTGAGTTGAACTTTGACAGTTTCTTCTTATTTTACAGATTTATTCTTTTTTATATGACACTCTTATGACATCATACTTCAGTTTATCACAAACATTCAACATCAACACACATCTGGAGATACGTGGTTTTCATTGGACTAGAAGGGAAGGGATGTTTTTGAGGGATAACAGCTGATTCCTGTCCATATTAATGTCTACCATTCAGGTCTCAGCTCGCCGCCACAGGGGTCAGACCATTCTCTTAACACATCCATGGGTCCGACCGCTCCCACACGTTACACTTCTTCTACTTCTTTTTAATTGCGCCTTGCAACCAGAGAAGAAGAAGCTGCATACAATGTGCATTTGATCCAATGACGTCGTGACATCTTCATAACTTCAGAGTCAGACAGACGTCAGAACCAGTCCAACCTGTTCCCAGAGCCAGTTAGTGTGAGAGAATTCCCCCCTCAGGAATCTTTTGGTTTGCCTATTTATTTTAGACTGATATATATTTTTAAATAATAAAAAAAAAAATTTCAAGTATTTTATTCATTAGCATGATAGTTTATGTGAGCTTTTACTTTGAAAAGTAAGAGAGCCTAATTGTTAAATATTTTATTCCAGATGCAAGCTTTTATTTTGAAATCTAGATCTCGGGGACGGCACCAGGTGGGATGGCAGAAGGAATTTTTTTAGTTTGCCTATAATCTGCTTTTATTTTATAGACAGAAATATATTTTGTAAGTATTTTATTCATAGCATGACAGTTGACGTAAGCTTATTTTATTCCAGATGCAAGCTTTTATTTTGAAAAGTAGAAGCTCGGGGATGGCACCAGGCGGGACAGCATCCATGCTGCAGCCATACACTCTTGGACCCAGTCAGTGTGAGAGAAGTCCCCCATCAGATGATGGAGTTCTACTATCTGTCCACTAGATGGAGCTAACTGACCATCTAATGAGCTAAAGATCAGCAACTTGTACAGCAGCAGGTATCTCTCCAAGTGGCCTCCGTGTGACATATACATTGACGTATACATTGTACATTTAGCTTTTAATACTTACTACCTTGATACTTCCTCCACAACAGCCCCTGTTTCTCATGTGGCCCCTTGGGAAAATGAATTGCCCCCCCTTTCCCTAGGACAACGTATCTAGTAGGGGTGATCCGAGTATCCGGCTGAAACGAGTATCCGGTACGGATAAAGCACTTTTGCCGAGTACAAGTATTATCCGAGAAATATGAGTCAATGTCCGTGCTCGGATTGAATAAAACTCCTCAACTGGCCGCGCAGCGTTCTGTGATAATCACAGCGCCCCCCCCCCCCCCCGCCTACAAACCCGCTCGGATCAATCACACACACACACAGAACATGGAGAAATGCGCGCTCTCTCTCTCTCTCTCTCTCTCTCTCTCTCTTCCGCTAATGAGCAGACTTCTGCCATCCTGGGGTGAGGGGAGAGGACACTTCAATGGTTTTTATATATATTATTACATCAGTTTTAAACTGATGAATACACTATTACAGTCATGTATACAGTGGACATTTAGTTGATTAATTTCATTATTTTTATAGTTTCTAGATTTCAGAGTCCAAAAGAGAGACAGAGATAGAGGTAGGTATGTAGGCTATGCATCATATTCTAGCATTGTTGATAAGATTTTTTATTTTATCTTAATGGTAAGTTCCTGAGTAACATTATCTTCTGCTAACTTTTAAAGTGCTCGTATTATATTTGTAGACTGCTTACGCATTCAGGTGGTCCACCATCATCTGCCACACTTTCTTGTTTCATCACAGCGTTGCAGTTGTTTCACTGAAGTTTGCCTGAAAGATTTTGAATATTTCAGAACATGAAGAGTGCATTTGCTTTCATTAAAACATGTCAGCAATATTTTCCTTCATTTTGTCATAAATTATTGAATGAATAGTTAAAATTGTGAGTAAGAGAAAATCCAGGGTTTAAAGAAGGTTGTTCACTAACTCTCTCTGTTTGTCTGTTGCTATAGAAACAGAGAGGAGAGGGACCCAAACGTCACCACTGTCAGCACTGTGAGAAATCCTTCACAACATCTGGATATTTAAAGATTCATCAGAGAGTTCACACTGGAGAGAATCTACACAGCTGTGATCAATGTGGGTCAGTTTTCACACAACAGTGTTAACTAAAAAAACATCAACGCATTCACAGTGGAGAGAAGCCGTACACCTGTGATCAATGTGGGAAAAGGTTTGCTCTGAGTGGTAACCTTGAAAGCCACCGCCGTGTTCACACTGGAGAGAAGCCGTACTGGTGTGATCAATGTGGGAAAAGGTTTTCTCACAGTAAAAATCTTAAAAATCACCAGCTCATTCACTCTGCCTCGTTGTGAAAATGTTTCAGAGCCAAGCTGTTTCCTCTTCCTCATGCCCTGATAGCTGTGTTCTTATATTCTGATCTTCTCTCCTTATTGAAGGCTGACCAGCAGTAAGACCATTTAAGATTAGGAAATATAACGTGTTTGCATTAAAACACTACCAAAGGAAACACATTCTTCTGCTCTGAATTAGGCAGACTATTGCTGCAACGGGGTAATGCTGCCCTCTACTGTTTGATACCGACATTCTCATAAATTATTAGTTTTTTATTATAAAGTCCACAACTGAAAAAGTACACCATCCTAGTGAGAGTAATACATATAGACTATAAAGTGAACAGTCAGCCTAATTAAATGTTCATTTAAAGCTTGGATCCCAAACTTACATACAGTGCCCTCAAGTCAACCTTGCAGTGTTCCAGACTCCACTAATCCACAGCTGCTGAAGCGCCTCACATGGATGTCCCTTCATCATCTTTATCCAGCTCCTGACAGAACATGTCCACATTCTTGGCTGTAGTGAATGTGAACGTTCTCCCTCCGCGGGTCTCTTTCAGGGTGGCCGGATAAATAAGAGAGTTTGAGACACCTTTAGCATGTAATTTACGCTGTACTCCTATACATTCCTGGTGCTGCTGGACGGCGAAAGTACTGTATCCAGGCTTAAAATGTAGCTTCCTGCTGCCCCCTGAAGGACTGCTTGGCGGTCCTGGTATCTCAGACACCTTAAAATCAGCGTATGTATCATTGTACCCTTGCCGTTGATTCTGTCTGCTCTGTCCATGTTGATGGTGTCTGGTTCTGTAAGGATGGAATCCAAACCAGTAGCTGTTTCTGCAAGAATCCCACTGGGTCGTCTTTTTCAGTCCAATAATGCGAACATTGTTGTATCTCAATCTGTCCTCCATTTTGGCTGGCTTAAACTCAAATTTCTTCTCGTCATCAATGCAGGTTTCTTATCTGCCTGTTGTCTCCCTGCCTCTCAAGCTCTGTCCTGATGTGTTGCAGCAATGCTTACTTCACTGCGTTGTGGACCGCTTACATTGTTGCTTTTCCAGGACCTTTTTGCGCCTGCAGACATTCCACTAAGTCACGGTGGTAACAAATGACTGACATCGAATGAGAGAGAATGACCTGGTTTTTATTGTAAAATGCAGAGGAGGATGCGGAGCCTCAGCTCTGAGCAACCCTTGCAAACACCGGTCATGTGATCTTTTCTATAATTTAGAAAATACATGTTTAAGGACTTTAGGATGAACAGAAAAAGGAATGTTCAGTATAGTACTTCTCCGGGCTGCTTTCTCATTTGGGCCTTGACGTGACATGGCTGCTTTAGGGCTATTAGTTTTAACCTTTGAACACACTTTTGAACCCTTTAAATATCAAAAACTTCCAAATGTTGGAACACAAAAAGTTTTAGCATTGTGAGACTACACAGCGATTTGGTCCATGATTTAACAACCAATGTGTGGAAGGCCTGAATTTGGACTTCAGCTCAAATTCGGTTTAAAACCTTTTAAAGTACACTCTGCCTGAACAGTGTAATTGATTTTAACTAGGTGTCCTTTAAGTTGGATGTCTGCATTAGCTTAAATTAAGAGTAATGTCTTGTTTGTGTTGTAGTATCTATAGAGATTTGTGGTGTAGTATGGAACCATTGTCCTGTCTTTTATGTTTTATGAAACTTATTGCCGCCTGTCTTGGCAGGACTCCCTGGAAGAAGAGTTACTGTAGCTCAATGGGATTGTTCCTGGTTAAATAAAGGTTAAATAAAAATAAAATGAATCTGTAATCTGTCCAAACATTCCTCTCTTCATTTCCGACATACTGGAAGTCGGCCATGTTTAATTGGATGCTCTCCAGTTATTGTTGTTTGGTAGATTAACATTATATTTTCCTACTTTGGGGACTTTTCATTTCATATTCTTTGTCTGATATTTTCTATTCCCTGCTTGTATTTTCTGTGACTGCATGTGGTTTTAAATCTGTTGGAGTTTCTTCAGACTAAAGCAAAGACACTGATGATGTCGTACAAAAGACACATAAAGGACAGCGACCTGTTTCCAGAGGACACTAAAGAATGACGGAGCAGCAGGAAACAGAGCAGCTCAAATAGCAAACAGCTGATTTATTCATCTGACTCGTAGAATAACGCCAATGATTGACTTGTTTTAAATGTCTGGGAATGTGGAACAGCTCCATGCTGACTACCTGAAATAAAACAAGGCCACATGCTGATTATTGGGGACTTGATTTGATGGATTTATTCTTCCTGTTGTGTCTCTGTTTAAACTCCTAATTTAAAGGTAAAGTCAGCGTCCTCTAAAGGTTGTGTTGTTGCTGCTGACAGACTCAGATCATTATTCTAAGTGTGTGACAACATTATGGGATGGATCCCTACAGAGATAGACCTTTTAGTTAAAGAGGAACATCCTTTTAGTTTAGATCCTTTAGTTTCCAACCAGACCAGAGTGGTGATTGTAGGAACAGTGGAAAGATGAACCAAGACGGCTTTTCACATATATTTTTTTTCTTCTTTTGACTATAGTTGTGTTTGTTATTAACGGAAATCAACCCGTCAACATTTATATTCGTCATAAAGTTCCAACGTTAAGTTTTTCACCGCCAGTTCCAAATGGAGCTGAACACGGAGGAGGATTCCTCCCTAACGGCCGCTCTGCTCTGCTCCGTGCCCCCGCTGTCCGGTAATAGTTAAAGCAGATAAAAACCTAAAGAACACTCAAAAGCTTCACTTAAGAAGCTTCTTAATTCACGTTCAAGAGAAGGCCTGTTTCCAGCCAGACTATGAATTGATTCATGAAATCCCTGTTATTAATATGTGATCAGTCCCATGTGGTCTAGCGGTTAGGATTCCTGGTTTTCACCCAGGTGGCCCGGGTTCAATTCCCGGTATGGGAATTGTTGTTTAGCCGGTGCAGGTCTGCAGCAAGGTCAGTATGAAGACATTTCACTTCAGAGACTTGCAGTAATAGATGCTTTGTTAAACATCAACAGACCGGAAGTAGATTTAATGTTAAATACAAGCATGCAAAGAATTAGCATAGGATCGATTCGATGTCTTCCTGCGTGAGTGGTGGGATTTGAACCTGCGCCTCCAGAGAGACTAAATCCTCCGCCTTATGGCGGTTTTCCGCAGGGTGGGATCTACCCGCCTCGAGTCTACTTGCCATTTTTGGTTTTCCATTACAAAAAAAAGTCCCTGGGACCTGCTACCAGGTACTTTTTTGTGAGCTGAGGCGATACCAAAAGGTGACGTGGAAACCTGCAGACTAATGGTTGGAGAGAATCGTCACTTATCACTGCATTTTTAGCAGACCAGAGTGCGGAGTGTGTGTCCAGAACAAACGCGACATTTAAAAAAAATCTAGCCAGACACCGACAGATTATCTACTCTCTGCACTATTCTCACTTTTCAGCTGTTCAATATTAAGGGCTACTAGAGTTTTTTGCATGTCTTTTCCAGTATTGCACACTTTTAAAAAAACAAGACAATGTATCAAAGAAAAGGTTTTATTTAACTTTTCAAGTAGCGCATCAAACGCTCCCATACATCCTGGTCTTCTACCTCTGCAGCCTGTGACAGTGCCCCCCCCCCGGCTCTGCTGTCCCAGATGCATCCCAGTCGTTGTCATAAGCCTCTCCATGACTCTCATAAAGATTATACGAAGCATAGCAGGTCAGAACCAGAGATCTCACCAGTCGGACCACGCCCACCAGACGGTCTGCGGCAAAGATTTTGCAAAGCGTTAATGCTCTGAAACACAAATGGTACACAGCACACATGTTGGTGTGTAGTCGTGGTTGCTAAAGTTCATGTACTTTATATAACGCTAGCGTATAGTAAATACTGACCGGGGCCCTAACACATGCACATGTTAGCTAACGTTACCAGCAAACGTAACTTACCCTTTTGTGTCGGCGAACAACGTGCTTTACATATACCGCCCTGTATCACACAGGAGGACTGCAGCAGCTCACAGCAGCTGATCCACTTTGGGGCTGAAAACAAGCAGAAGTTTCCTAAATCATGTGTTCATGTTGTACCCATTCATTGTATTGGTACTGTGTTATTGTAATAATTTGTAATTAATTCCTGTTCATGCACTTGTATATTGTTGTTGGTTTTGATATGGGACACTGATGAAATGTGAGGGGGGGGGGAGTTACTGGCCAATAGGCTTCAGACTGGTCTGGAATATCAGAGCAGCTGTAGTTAATTTGTTTGTTTGTGGTCTTGTGTGTATTTTTTTTAGTTTTACACACATGAGTGCCTTTTTATGTGTGTGACATGTTAGTTATGGTTCTAATAGTTGATAATGGTTCTGTAACATAATTTTATGTAATGTTTTTGCCTGTTATGTTCAATTTATCAGCATTAAAGACAGATTTTTGTTTACAAAATGTTTTTGTGAACATCAATGACATTCAAAACAGTGATAACTGAAACAGATATACACACACCATGTAGACATGTGTATACAGATTGCAAACAGACCTAAGTACTACACAGATAAGAACATCTGCCTCTGCACTACCAAAGTGAACATAAAATAACTATAAAATAGATAAATATATAAATGCATATGACACTGTTGTCAAAACCCACACAATCAACAGACAGAGACGGCATCTTGGAAGTTTGTGATCAATACTGTAATAATTCATATGGTTAACAGATACAGATACAGCTGTACTTGCTCATCTTTATTAAACACTTCTTGAGTTAATCTTCCACTTTTTTGCCTTTTTACGTACGTAACTACAGATCTGATTTAATAGAGGACCAATGTCAGAGATCATACAGATCTTTCTGCAGACTTTCACCAGCTAAATACCAATTCCCATACCGGGAGTTGAACCAGGGCCACCTGGGTGAAAACCAGGGTTTTCCTTACTATTAGAAGTCTTTAAGAGCAGAAACCAAGACCTTTTGGACACCACTTAGGCCAAATGAATGTAAAATCAAACTAACTGAAAGCTTTCTCAGATGTACTGATTGAAGTCTCCAGAGGACTCCTTAAGAATGTGTGTAAAGGTTATTTAGGCAGAATCCAGACTGCTAGACCATATGGGACTGACACGTTGAATAATAACAACAGTGATTTTATGAATACATCCATAGATATGCCAGGAAGCTCTCATTTAATACAGGATCAATGAAACAGATGTTACTGATCTTGCTGCAGACCTTCATCGGCTAGATACCAATTCCCATACCGGGAGTTGAACCCGGGCCACCTGGGTGAAAACCAGGAATCCTAACCGCTAGACCATATGGGACTGACCACATGTTAATAACAGGGATTTCATGAATCAATTTATAGTCTGGCTGGAAACAGGCCTTCTCTTGAACGTGAAGAAGCTTCTTAAGTAAGTTTTATCTTTTTTTATATTTATTGGTGTAAATTTATTTAGTAAGTTCTATGCCAAAGTTCACCACAAGGGGGCCGCGCCTCCCAGTGAGACGGCACAGTGCGGTTTTAGCCTCTCGTCTTTAGTCTGGCAGAAGCGAGAGAAGGAAACACACTACTTGTTGCCAGTCTCATAATTTTCCTGTTCTTTTCAGGTTAGTTGTTGATAGTGATGATCCGAACGCTAGAACCCCAACACTTTTAAAGAGTACCATTTCCTTTGAATCAAACCCCCGACAGCGGATGTATCCTTTTGTCATCATTGATGGGTCATAAACACTTTTTTCAAACAGTAACTAAACCCCTGACCAACATTTGTAACCTGAAAACCAATGTATGTGTGTGTCAAGTAAAGTTATTGTTGGATTCAGGTCCAAATGTGGACATTTTAGTGCAATGCAAAGGTGCATAACAGATTGCTTTCTACTTACCTGGAGCGATGCAGAGCAGGGGGGGCCAACTAGTCAAGGAACAGCAAGAGACTTGGTATTTAAGACTACAAACTGACTATGTGACAGATGTGTAATCTGTCATGTCCTGCCTTCTGAAGCTCTAGCCAGGCGCCATTCCTCGCCTAAAACAATATGAGTCATTCCAGTAAGTGAAAAGGAAACTCACATCTACAAAGATAAAGTTGATAGACGTGACTCCCTGATGGTCTAGTGGCTAGGATTCGGTGCTCTCACCGCTGCGGCCCGGGTTCAATTCCCGGTCAGGGAATGTTCAGAACTTGACACACTGTAAAAAAAATCTCTAATTTTACATACATTTTCCTGTTAACTTTACAGATTATTTCTGTTTTTTTTTAAATACAGAAAAACACCAATAAATTACAAAAATAAATTGTGAATTTAAGGGACAACTAGCACGTGTGAAACCACCTGTGGGAGGGGAACATGGATGTGTAGAGATGGGCTTTCAAACAATGCACCTTTTGACATTTTGACATGTCACAGTAGGAAAAACAAAGGTATAAATAAAAATGAATTATGGCTCAACTCAATTTAGATTTTTATAGCAGACATAAGGCATTACAATGTCAAGAAACTAGGTGCTGATAGTGAAGGGCAAATGAAGCTTTGGTGAAGCACTGAACCACTTAGAGGAATTGGTTTGAAAATGGGTTCATTACTAGAAGCTTCAGTAACAGCGTCCTCGCCCGGTGAAGGGCCAAGGCTGCATCCAAATGATCCCGATAAGATAGTGGACTGGAGGCTTTAGACTAGTGACACTCACGTGTACTAACAATGGGATAGCATTCTTTTTAAATAAAGATTGGTAGATTTGTGTATTGTATAATTGGGTATTAGGTAAAGAGTGCTTGGGGAAACAGAGGATGTGCTGGGAAAATATGGCACAAGTTGGGTGTGCTTGTGTAACTATGGCCGGGGGGTATGTGGCACAGGGACCACTCATCAATTTTTATTAAGGAACATTATTTTTTCCACATTATTGGACTGGAAAACTCTGACTATTGTTTGTGCATATGCTCACACACACACACACACACACAAATACATAAACACACACACACATTAATACACACACACACATATACATGAATACACACACACATACACACACACACATACAAATACACAACCAACTGTCACACCAGACTCCATGTAAATAATCACTACTTTTATCATCGTAAAACACAGTTCATTACAGTTTTTTCCTATTGCTAACACACAATTTTGCAAACTAGTCTGGTTTTATCAAAATACTTAACACAATTCACAAAACCACACACCCAAACTGCAAAATACCTCATATATCCTGCAAAATGAAGCACTGCAACCAAAACTACACATAGTATTATCAAAATCAAACTTTTGCATGAAACGACACACACTTCATTCATATTACCAGAGTTTTGCCTAACCAACTACACACTGTTGGGCATAATGAAAAGCACCCTCATCTTTACTATGCATTGCCATAATACTAAAATATGTATCAGATTGTTCACATGCACAGAAATATTTACACACACACACACACGCTGTTAGAACATTTTATTGTTTCACTACAGTAAACAAGTCAATTCAACATATGCACAGCGGATATATTCACATGGGACCAAACAAAAATATTCGTAGAAAAGAAAATTTCAGAAAAAATATATTACAGTAAAAAAAAAGAGGCAACAAAAATAATTAGGCAGCATCTTGCCGCACAGCCGGGTCTGGCCACAACGCCTCGTCAACATCACAGGCAATATCTTCTCCTGCCAGACATTGAGGGAAGAAGCGCCTTGAATGCCTTATCCATCCCTGAATTGGACCCACATCAATCTCATCACTTGCCTCTTCCATATCCTGCACAAGAGGCACGCGCACAAAGGGCTGCCGGTCGTATACCTTCCACCGCCATGCCGAAAAGAACTCTTCTATGGGGTTCAGAAATGGTGAGTATGGTGGCAGGTATTGCATGAGAAATGGTGGGTGGTCAGCAAACCAGTTTTGGACTGCGGCGGCACGATGAAAGCTCACGTTGTCCCATACTGCAACGTATCGGTTTCCTTGAGGGTCTGCATCATTCATACGCTCTGGTGGTATGAGAATGTTGTGAAGTCTGTCCAGAAATGTGAGAATATGGGCTGTGTTGTAAGGTCCAAGGTTGGCATGACGGTGAAGGACACCATGCATACTGGAGATGGCAGCGCACATTGTGATGTACCCACCACGTTGGCCAGGAACATCTATAGTGGCTCTGTGGCCAATGACGTTTCTCCCCCTTCTTCTGGTCTTTGCCAGGTTAAACCCAGCCTCATCTATAAAGATGAACTCATGTGGGATTGCATGAGCATCCATTTCCAGTACTCTCTGAGAACAAAGAACAAAAATCTGTCAATATGGTGTTATCCAGTTCTACTGGATAACAGTCAATACAGTACTTACATCCACATATGCTCGTCTGACCTCTTTGTTTCCTTGAGAGTTTCTCTCAAACGGCACCTTATAAAGTTGTTTCATTCTAATTTGGTTTCGCTTGAGAATGCGAGCCAATGTGGACAGACTGACTCGTTGAATGTTGTGGAACAAGGTGTTGTCTTGGATGATGTGGCTTTGAATTTCTCGTAATCTGATTTCATTATGTTCCAAAACCAAGTTTACAATTCCAGCTTCCTGTACCCCGGTGAACATTCGGCCCCTTCCTCCACCATGGTGTCGTCTCTCAGTCCTTTAGAAAAAATTAAATAAAGAAATATACAGAGCTTGGACATTGCAGCCTAAATATTTCCCCCCCACAGTAGAGTACATTGTACAGGAAACTTGTACAGTTCATAAATGGCTGATGTCATACAGTAAGTAAACAGGTGTCACCCAACTGATGCACTATGTCATGGGGTGTACTGCATGTGTACTACATGAAATCTTAGTTACATACCTGTTCTCCAGTCTAAAGGTCCGGATGACAGAGGCGACAGTAAAACGGCTCAAGTTTGGCTGCACTCTCTGTCCAGCCTCACGCATTGTCAGCCCATGGTTGATGACATGATCTACTAAGGTTGCTCGGATTTCATTTGAAAGTCTTTGTCTTCTTTGGCCATGAACTCCTCTACCTGCTCTACACCTACCTCTCACTCTTCCTCCCCCTCTTGTTCTCAACCTCCCTCTTCCTCTTCCTCTTCCTCTCTCTGCAACGTCTTCCATTGTTGCTGTTAAAAAAAGGTGCTCACCTGTGGTCTTTTCATAGTGCTTACATCCTGATTGGAGTGTTGGCAATTAACCAATGAGGTGTTTGGCCAGGTGGCACATGTAATTAGCCAAATAGCTCATGTAGTGTCATTTTGAATGGCAGTGTTTTGAAATGGCAAACATGTGACTTTGTGTCAGATTTTTGTGTCTTATGCAGGAAACTGTGTTCAGTTCATTTTAAAAAGTGCCATTTTAAAATGCAAAATGTGTGTAAAGCAGAAAATGTGTTTAGACTTTCGGAGACTTGAGAGGAAGTTTTGCTCTCTGTGTGTCAGTTTAAATAATTGTGCTGTGCATGTCATTTTAGTGTGTTAGCAAATGGAAAAAACTGTAAAATTGGACAGAAACTAAATAAATCTACCAAAAGCCGTCTTGGTTCATCTTTCCACTGTTCCAACAATCACCCCTCTGGTCTGGTTGGAATAAACTCTTAATTCACCCATTTACATGTGGAGATATGCTGCTCTATACACGCTAAAAGTAGTGATTATTTACATGGAGTCTGGTGGAGATATGCTGCTCTATACACGCTAAAAGTAGTGATTATTTACTTGGAGTCTGTAGTAGTTGTCACCTCTGCTTTACATGCAGAAGGTCCTTGGTTCAATCCACAGTGGAACCAGACTTAAGGTTTAAAGTAAGAACTATTTTGTGTTACCACCTGGCAGGTGTCTCTTTAAAAGGGAGTGACTGACACTAAACAATAAAAAAAAAACTACTCTAAAGACACATTTGTTTCACTTTCAGAACCTGAGCTCAATCTATTTTTATTTACAGTATGAATCCGATTATGTCAAAGATTATATTGGTACAGAGGTTCCATAGTGTAGTAGTTATCACGTCTGCTTTGCATGCAGAAGGTCCTGGATTCAATCCCCCGTGGAGCCAGACTTAAGGCTTGATGTAAGAACTACGTCCTGTTACAACCTAGCAGGCATCAGTTGAAAAGACTTTAAAAAGGAGTGAACGACAATCAACCTAATTGTTCTCAAAGACCTCTTCACTTCTTGCACCTTAGCATTTGTTTCACTTTTAGTAAGTGGAGCTCCATTTATTATTTCTACTGTATGGTTCAGATCACATTTTGATTTTGATTATATCACAGAAAACACTATAGCTGAGGTTCTGTAGTGTAGTTCCTGGGTTCAATCCCCCGTGGAACCAGAGTGCTGTCTTATTATGGATCCTGTCAACTGTGAAGTCTATCACTGTAAAAATTCTCAGTTAAGAAACTGCTATTATAATGTTTGTTGTAAATTAACTTTCAATAATAACAACATAATGCATGTAGTCTGACACTCACAGGGGCATTTTGAGTATTTCTGTTTTGCAGTAGCCTAGTGAAGTAAAGAATCGTGCTCTACTACTGAAAAACTAACCGGAGGAGCGAGTGCCAGTATTTCTCTCTGTCTAACATATTTCTAACATTACATATTTCATACCACGCCATGAATCGCTCAGTACTTACTTCCCGTACTCAAGTAGAAGTACATATACTTAAACTAAGTATCTGGTAAAAGTAGAAGTACTGATTTAACTTCTTTACTCAAGTAAAAGTAACAAAGTACAGGCTTGGAAATTTACATAAAGTATAAAAGTAAAAGTAGCAAACTACTTGAAAAAGGTTGACTTGACTACACCACTATTTATCTTCTCATCTCAACTGCTTTACTTCATTTCTATCCTGAAAAATACAAGTCAGCAGCTCCATCTTCTGGCGAGTCAGCAGAGAGTAATAACTGGGGCAGTTGAAGTTTGCAGATAATGTAGCTGAACAAAAATAACAATAAAAAGAGACAATATTACGTTGTGAATAGGTCTGTTTATCATCATATGCCACTTTGCAACACATCTCTATGCTATGTAACAATAAATAAATGACAATTCTGATGATTTTCTAATAAAACTGATTAAAAATTGCAGTCCATTACTCTTTACATAATTTGTTAAACTTGAACTTTCTCTGTCCAATGATTACACGTTTCTCTGGAAATGTGACTTCAATGATCTGATAGTAGATAATCCTGTCTTTTTAAATAATCTATTATTTTTGCTTCTTGCAACAGGACTTCATAGTGCTTCACATAATTATGTCATAAAGACAATATACTGTATGTTAACCAGGGATCACATATGAATGACACTAAATTGAAATGATTACAACAACTAAAGGGCCCTAGATCTTTTTGTACTGACAGTTTTATGTGAAACACAACTACAGTTCACAGCTGATGTTATTCTACACTTGATGGGCAAGTGTTTATCTTTAAACTGACTAAGTGTATTGAACAAATTAACGGCTGGATGTGCCAGAACTTTCTGAAATTAAATGAAGGAAAAACTGAGGTGGTTGTTTTTGGAGCAAAAGAGGAACGATTAAAAGTCTGCGCTCAGCTTCAAACAACAATGTTAAAAACAACAGACAAAGCCAGAAATCTTGGTGTAGTCATGGACTCAGACCTGAACTTTAACAGCAACATTAAGACAATTACAAAGTCAGCCTACTATCACCTTAAGAACATATCAAGGGTTAAAGGACTTATGTGTCAACAGGACTTGGAAAAACTGGTCCATGCTTTCATCTTCAGTAGACTTGACTACTGTAACGGGGTCTTTACAGGTCTCACTAAAAAATCAATCAGACAGCTACAGCTGATTCAGAACGCTGCTGCTCGGGTCCTCACTAAGACCAAGAGACTGGATCACATCACTCCAGTCCTCACTAAGACCAAGAGACTGGATCACATCACTCCAGTCCTCACTAAGACCAAGAGACTGGATCACATCCCTCCAGTCCTCATTAAGACCAGGAGACTGGATCGCATCCCTCCAGTTCTGAAGTCTTTACACTGGCTTCCTGTGTCTCAAAGAATTGATTTCAAAGTACTTTCGCTAGTTTATAAATCACTAAACGGTTTAGGTCCAAAATACATTTCTGATCTGCTACTACACTATGACCCCCCCAGACCTCTCAGGTCATCTGGGACAGGTCTACTTTCTGTCCCCAGAGTCAGAACTAAACAAGGGGAAGCAGCTTTCAGTTTCTATGCTCCTCATATCTGGAATAAAGTCACAGAAACCTGTAGATCCGCTGCTACTCTCAGTTCATTTAAATCAAGGCTGAAGACCTGTCTTTTAATGGTTGTTCATATCTTTAATGTTTGATTTGTTATACTGCACTGTAACTTTTATTCTTGTGTTTTATCAGATTTTATTTTTTAACTGTTTATTCTTGTGTTTTATCTATTTTTTAAATTTTATAACTCCTTTTTAAGAGTAAAGCACTTGGAATTGCCCTGTGGCTGAAATGGGCTATAAAAATAAATAAATAAAAAATAAATAAAGCTGCCTTGCCTTGAATAGGTTATCCATATTAGTGCATCGCGGTATCGCATAGCTTTTCAGGTTGTCGTGGCCGAGTGGTTAAGGCGATGGACTAGAAATCCTTTGGGGTCTCCCCTCGCAGGTTCATATTCTGCCAACAATGAAAGCCATCCTTCAATGGTGGTCACACAAAATTACCAGTGCTAATGTTAAGGTCTTTTTATCTAATTCTTCTACATACTCAGCTGTGTTTGAGGAATTTAAGCCCGAGGTTGTACAATACATGAAACCTACCAACTGTCCCTTAGACATTTAGAATGGTGAAGGAGGTTTTTAATAGCACCATTGGGGCGAGTCCTCTAATTGCTAAGCCTGTACTTTGTTACTTTTACTTGAGTAAAGTTAAATCAGTACTTCTACTTTTACCAGAGTATTTGTTAACACAATTATCTGTACTTCTACTTAAGTATGCGCATTGAGTACTTTTGCCATCACTGACGGTCATTGGTATGCAGGTCACTTGATGTAATACAAGCAAATACATAAGGCCCCCCCAACAGTTTTGTGACAAATGGCGTGCAACTGTCTGTCAATGATCCAGCTTGTCGCTGTGACCAAGAAACCACCAGCAAAATTACTAATATATCATCAGTTCCGGAATTTTCTTGGATGCCAAATATTTGAATTCTAAGTCAGTCAGCTTCTACACTTCTACACTTCTGCATGAGTCAGCTTCCCCAATTTTCTGAGTAATAGCCTGATAAGCATACATGTGCCGCTAAACCTCAAAAAGCTATAAAGCAAACGCTTGTGGCTTAAACATCAAGTTCTCGCTCATAAAACACCAGCTAGATGCAGTCTCTGTGGCGCAATAGGTCAGCGCAGTCGGCTGTTAACTGAAAGGATGGTGGTTCAAGTCCACCCAGGGACGTTTGTTGCTTAAATAACCTGGAGAGAGCCAACTCTGGGATTTATCCTTCTCCAGAAGACCATAGAGCAGCCCAAACAGTGGCCTTATGTCTATTAGAAGGTACAGTTCTACAAACCATGTACACATTAATCTTTACGGTCATTGGTATGCAGGTCACTTGAGGTAATATAAGCAAATACATAAGGCCCCACCCAATAGTTTTGTGATACGTGGCGTGCAACTGTATGTCAATGATCAAGCTTGTTGCTGTGACCAAGAAACCACCAGCAAAATGACTGATACATCATCAGTTCCCAAATTTTCTTGGAGGCCAAATATTTGAATTCAAAGTCAGAATTAAATTGACATGTAAGAACAATACAATGCACGTCCAGCTTCTACATTTACGCATAAGTCAGTACATATTAATCTTTAGCTAGGTTACACCTGTTACCTAGGTTACACCCGGCTGTTGATTTGATATAATGGCGATTGTTAAATTGTTGTTCATTAAGATAATGAATGTATGGTACAGTATTAAATCCTGCTTACAACGAAAGTGGTAGCAAACTAATGACACATCACATTATACCAAATTGCAGATGTGCCTTTACGAACAATATTGTGTTATCTCGTAGGTACTGGAAGCCACCAGTCTCCACCAATGTATCTCTTAGCATTTATTTTCAGTCTGTGTTACAAGATTTGCAGTGAACGTTGTATTGTCCAGCAGAAAGGCAACAGGTGTGTTACTTTTCGACTATAATTTATACCATAGCAGTGCAAGCATTTTGCCCAGGTTTGATTTCCAGCCACCACAGTTGCATTTACAGGTTTTGAAGCCATATACAACA
Source organism: Etheostoma spectabile (assembly GCF_008692095.1). Lineage (NCBI taxonomy): Eukaryota > Metazoa > Chordata > Actinopteri > Perciformes > Percidae > Etheostoma > Etheostoma spectabile. The sequence goes on from NW_022604349.1 coordinate 298,871, forward strand.
TTACCATTACATGTTTTACCCAGGTTTCTTCTTTTATTCAGTAATATTTCAATTTCCTTGCAGGAGTCATGCCAAAAGGATTAATAAAGATGAGTCTAAGTCTATCTCAGAAAAAAAGTAAAAAAGAATGTAGCTCAGTGGTAGAGCTCATGCTTTACATGTATGAGGACCTGGCATCTCCAGCAGGTATTATGGTAGAGTCTTTAAAAGAGCTGCAGAAGATATTACCTCCTGTGGTAATCTGACTGGTAGGGTTATAGAACGTAGTGGTAGACTAAGACCTCCTGTGACACAAACTTAGCAGTATGCTCTCTTTCATACCTCAGGTTATCAGACAGCACAATTTCACATGCCAGTAAGGGTGTACCCTTCAGCTTTTATGGGTGTTAAAGGATGTATGACCACTGTAATTTCGTAACAGCCTTCAGCAGGTGCAGAAATTTAACTTCAGACACTTGCAGCAGGAGCTGCTTTGTTAAACATCAATTTAAAGCTGAAGCAATTCATAACAATTAACAGAGGATGGTTTTGATACATCAACCTCTGGGTTATGGGCCAGCCCTCTTCCGCTGTGTCACTCTGCTCTCCTTAACCTGCCCAGGGGCTGTTAAATCTGTGATTCACGTTTTGAGGGAAGGTTTAGGAAGGACCAAGGTTCCAACAGCTATCTTTTATGTGAGCTTCCTGATTGCTCACACGTTGACCATTCACATTGGTGTTTTAAAAAAGGCAGTGATTTTAGCTTTAATTTACTCATCAGCTCTTTTTTTAAGTGATTTTAGACGTGTAACGAGCCATCTTTTATTTCCTGTGGAGGTCCAAGTGGGAATGAGCGCAAAGAAGAAGCCAAAAGAGGGAGATTATTCCTTGTTAACCTGAGGTTCAATGATTGGTGAAACCTTCCTTTCCAGCACTTTGGAGTAGAAAATTAACAGATAATTGTGATATTGATCAAACTAATCATGAGTATCACTTTGACCATAATCGTGCAGCCCAAAGAGATCTAATGTTTTATCAAACCAGGTTGTGCAAGTAACCTTTCTGCTGACTTTTTGTAAAAAAAAAAAAAGCAAGTAACATCACTCAAAGAAAGCTACTGCGATGACTGGGATTCCGCGTTCCCAGGTCAA